>NW_020216122.1:0-5209 GCF_003070985.1 Temnothorax curvispinosus | reverse complement strand
TGAGAGTGAGAAAGTGAAAGAGTGAGAGTGAGAGTGAGAGAGTGAGAAAGTGAGAGTGAGAGTGAGAGAGTGAGAGAGTGAGAGTGAGAGAGTGAGAGAGTGAGAGTGAGAGTGAGAGAGTGAGAGTGAGAGTGAGAGAGTGAGAGAGTGAGAGAGTGAGAGTGAGAGAGTGAGAGTGAGAGAGTGAGAGAGTGATTGATTGATTGATACGTTTAATTATGCCCGAGCAATGGCTAAGGGGCAAAAAAAGACAACAATGTCTGATTACAACAGCATATGCTCACTCTCAGACAAAGTAATATAATACTAAAACAAACTTATAGCTAACGCAACTTAGGGACTAGCGCAACTTAAAACCTAATAGGGTAACGCAATATAATACAAAAATAGGGAGTGCACAGAACAATAAAGAAAAAAGAGGAAAGAACACAAGACTTATACGTCCGATTCAGATGAAAGCAAGAACATGCAAAGTAGGCTTTTAAATGATGCAAAAGACGATGCAGAGGTAACTGAGTTAGGAAGAGAATGCCAGAAGTAAATGGAGGAAAGCTGGAAAGAGGATCTATAGGCGACTGTTCTATGAGCGGGAATATGAAAAGTTTGAGTAGAAGATGAAGCAAGTCGGTCAGACTTCCTAAGAGTAGGATCAGGCGGAGTAAAAAGTTCACGCAGGTATGATGGTGAGCTCAAGTGCAGGATACGATAAATCTGGCATCCAAGAAAGTAGTACCGTCTATTTTCAACGAAGAGCCAATTCAACCTACGTCGATATGGAGTAATGTGTTCATCTCGTTTAAGGTCGTAAATAAACCGAATACAACAATTGACAAGTCTCTGCAACTTGGTGTTCAGTTCCTTGGTCAGACCATGGTATACAAGGCAACAGTAATCAATATGCGGTATGATCAAGGTTGTTACGAGCTTGATCCTGAGATTGGTGGAAAGAGAGTTTTTATTGTATTTCAGATTGTATAAAGCATGATGGACTCTCTGCGAAACCAACGAGATATGATTCGTCCAGGATAAATTGGACGTGAGGATGACACCTAAGTTCCGTACCTCACTCACATAAGGTAAAGGCGTGTTGTTTACGACAATAGGCGGTGTACTGCCAAGATCGATGCCATTTACATACGCTTGACTGCCAAATATGATGACCTTTGATTTTGCAGGATTGAGTTTGAGACCGTTGGAGTTGGCATAGTTAAAAATGGCGTTGGCATCTCTCGAAATTAGTTCCAAGGCATGTAAAATGTTGGCAGGTGAGCATGAAAGATAAATTTGAATGTCGTCAGCAAATATCATGTGAAGCACATAACGCAAAATTTTACATATGTCATTGATGAATAATATAAACAAGAGAGGGCCAAGTACGGAACCTTGCGGAACTCCAGATGAGGTAAATACCCAATCAGAGAGGTTCCCAGCATCGTCAATAACCGCTTGAGAACGGCCAGTTAAATACGAGAATATCCAGTTAAGGACTGCAACAGAAAAGCCAATTTTTTTAAGCTTGATAAGTAGCAGTAAGTGGGGAACAGTGTCAAACGCCTTGCTGAAATCAAAGAGAATCATAATAGTGATTAAACCTTCATCAATTCCCTGCTTGATGTCGTTGCAAACACGTAGAAGAGCTGACTGAGTATTATAACTCGAGCGATACGCAGACTGTCTGGGATTGAGGATGTCATGCTCGTGTAAATAGTCAAGTATTTGTGCAGCCACAATCTTCTCGAATACTTTAGACAGTTCTGGCAAGTTAGCAATCGGTCTAGTGTCAGACGGAGAAAGAGGTGTTCGAATTTTTGAGAGCGGACGAATATAAGCTCTCTTCCACTCAGACGGAAACACAGAAGAATGTAGAGATCGATTCAGCAAAGACGTCAAACATGACGAGATAATTGGCCAAGCAATACGCAAAACATACAAAGGAATACCATCGGCACCAGATGCATATGAATGAAGAGGCTTCTCAGAAATAGCCTCAAAAACAGAGCGAGGTGAGACAGGAGAGAAAACGAATTCAGGCCTATTAACAGGAGGGCTTACTAGAGCAATGGCCGAGATATAATCAGAATACATGCAAGGAGGCTGGGCATTAGAAACCGAAGCATAGTATAGGTTAAGCTGATTAGACGTAAAAAAATGTAACGGAGAAATAAGAGTCGATTTCGCAAGTCCCAGCCGAGCCAATTCCCGCCATAATTTAGCCGGATCAGTAATATTGATGAGTGAGTTGTAATGAAAATCACTCTTAGCACGCTTGATATCCGCATTCAGCTGGTTACGGAAAAGTCTGTAGGTCGCGTAGCCCAATAGAAAGCGGGAACGTTTAGCCTGTTTGTATAACTAATTGCGGACACGCATACGAGCCACCAATTCCGACGTAAGCCATCGTGCTGGAGGCCTTCTGACCACGAATGCCCTCAAGGGAGCAAACACATCAAGAGTCTGCAACAAATTGCGAGACAGCACGTTGCAGAAACCGTCAACATTAGTGTCAGACAGCTCGCCAGTCTCAGCCTGAACCACATCAGCAATAGATCTAAGATGTTCAACAAATTCAGAAGCATCAATGTCTTTGAAGTTTCGTCGAGACATGGAGCGTTGAGATACAAGACTAACATTAATTGATAAAGACAATTCCAAAATATCGTGACCAGCAATGAACGGGCACGAAGATTTCGTGAATGATGAAACTTTGTCTGCATCATCCACAGCCAAAACATCTAGCCATGAATCTGAGGTAGCCGTATGATAGGTAGGTTCAGAGTTGATAATATGCAAAGATAGACTGGACATAAGCGCACGCAGATAATTCGCTTCATAGCAATCAGAGGATAAATTACAATTTAGGTCTCCCCCTATGACTATATTTTTGTAAAGATGTGAGAATCCAGCTAGAGACTCAACAAAGTCATGCAAGAAGAGGCCTTTAGGTCTTCTGTAGATGGACGCAAATAACACTGATTGACCATCTGGGAAACGTAGTTCGATGAGCATGTACTCAGGTGAATTAATATGAAGATTGCTAGAGGTAGCTAGAATTTTGACTTGAAGTGACTTGTTAACATAACATGCCACCCCCCCGCCCATCCGTCCCACTCTGTCATGCCGCAACAAAAAATAATTATCTAAGGCAACCAAATTGTCGGAGATATCTGCATGAAGCCAAGTTTCAGATACGGAAATAACATGGTAAGATTTGGTCATAAGGTGTAGTCGGATGAATTCAATATGACCACGCAAAGAATTCGCATTAAATTGAGCTACTAGAAATTCAGTTGACCTAGAAACAGGGCGACAATGCATAACGGAAGACGATGAGCGATTAGCATGGGTGAGTCAGACAAGCCTATCAAGATCTGCGTGGGAATCGATCCGAATAACAGGCTTGCCATCGGAATGTCTAACATGAATGCGACCCCCCTTTACCCATACATAACGATATGACCGCTCCTTAGCGACGCGTTTAGTTTGTTGCAGCAATTCGTAGCTGTCCTTAGAGAGCATCTCATTAATATATACAAAACTTTTTGAGTCGTTACCACAAATCTCACCCTGCCTAATTGTGCCTTTGGTTCGCTTTTTCGAGATAATCAGATCACGAACAGTACTAGAGGTTACAGTAATGATTAGTGAGTTACCAGTTGCGGCATTAGTTTGAGAAGACGAAGAACCAGGGGGAGACTTGCGAACGGCTCTCACATTAAGAACATGAGGTGAGATGCTAGAAGCATCAAGCACCGCAAGCATATTCAGAGCAGCCACCGACGGAGCAACAGAGAGCGGTTCCGGCAGCCCAGACACGATGATCTCGTTATCGTTGCAATCCTGCCGACCCAAGTGAGTCGCTTTTAAATCCTGTAGTTCCCTCTTAAGAGCCGCGTTCTCCAGTTCCAACGACGAAATGCGCTGAGTATTACTAGCTACGGTTTCGGATAAGCTATTAATCTGATCGAGCTTACTATTAATTACATCGTTTGTACGTTGCTGACTCTCAATGAAGGCTGAAATTCTAAGATCGGACCTTGTAATGTCGTCATTGATTCTCTGCTGATTGTCGATGAACGCAGAGATCTTAGAGTCAGACTGCTTCATCTGCTCGATCAGACTTAACAAAAGCTCATCTGTCGCAGGCAATGGGGTTGATGAGGTCGACTGAGTACGCGAGTCAGTTAAAGAGGCCATATTATCAAACGCGAAAGAAAGTGCGGTATTATCAGTTGTTGGTGTAAGAGGAGGTAAAGCCAATGACGATAAAAGAGATACACAACACGATTCAGCGTACCTTGACACTGAATACGCCCTAATACACCCAGGATGAAACACCCTACTGCACCCGCTGCACTCAATCGACCTGTTCGCTATTGATTTCTTACATTTGCAACACGTAGGCTGCATGTGTGCTTAGCTTAACTGACCCCAACACGAAAACACACGCAAAAACTATATATACACACAAAAACTATATATACAAAGTTCATCGAGATGCAAGCAACGCCGCAAGAGTCAATCAGATGAGAGCCCAGATGAGCGCGTGCAGACACTCCGCGTACACTTTGCCGACCTGACAGCAATGTCAACGCTCGAGATCGATCAATCGCACGCAGGTCAGCCAATCAGATCACAGCAACACCGCACAGGTCAGCCAACAGGATGATCGAACTCACGTAGATCGCTAAAAGTACCACTCCAACGGCATGCACACTTCGGAAATAAAGTGTAGAAAGAGCAGGTCAGATAGTCGGCACATGCGCAACAGGGGTCGACGTCCTTCAAGAATAATTCTCAGAATTTAGGTTACAATCATGAGAAATATTCGTCACTCAAATGCCAATAATCAGGCGATAGCAGAGAGGAGATATGAATAGCTCGTGACAAGCAGCAAGAAAAACATGCTCACACCTGTAACAAAGGAGCCCAAAGGCAGCTTACGGCAGAGATATGTCGATTCACAGCAGGAGCAACACAACAGACATGCACGCTGTACTCACCAGAGAGAGAGAGTGAGAGTGAGAGAGTGAGAGTGAGAGAGTGAGAGAGTGAGAGTGAGAGTGAGAGAGTGAGAGTGAGAGTGAGAGTGAGAGAGTGAGAGAGAGAGAGTGAGAGTGAGAGTGAGAGTGAGAGTGAGAGTGAGAGAGTGAGAGAGTGAGAGTGAGAGTGAGAGTGAGAGTGAGAGTGAGAGTGAGAGTGAGAGTGAGAG
>NW_020216121.1:0-1064 GCF_003070985.1 Temnothorax curvispinosus | reverse complement strand
ATGCAAATATTTCAATTGATAAAATAGCCAATACATATTTTACCAAAGAGTACAATAAAGAATATTAAGACTTCCGCCTTAATATGACTTAACCCGTATATATTAAACATACACATTACGTTGATTTGTGTACAACGGCTTTAATGTGCACTGAGCGCGCACCAGTTTTGCCAAAGGAAAACGCTATATGGGTATCACATACCGCGTGGCTCGTCAATCGGGCTGCCGTCGCTGCCGCTGTCGCTGTCCATCTGTACGAAAAACAATAAACAATAAAATTTGTTCGTTAAAGTTTACCGTGTAACAAGAAAATATAACAACTATCGAATACCTACCTTTTGCCGAGGCAGGTTCAGACGATCACAGAGGCTCCGTGGATTCGCACTGTAACGTAAAAAATACATTGTTAGAAAAAACAAGTTGGACGCGACGAACGACCGTGGATTCGCTCGTAGGGCTCGTCAAGACGAGTAAAACGATATGTGACACGATATGGGGTTTGGATAAACCGTTAAAAAGTTACCCGTATATTTCGCAAGCTTATTCACTTTTCGCCGATGAGGTCACAGCTTGACACAATGAGACACAGCGAGCGATCGAACACGCGCGGGTAAACGCCGTGCGGTACCTGACGAGTGCGTTGACCTGTCGCTTAAGTTTATTACTCGAAGGGCCATCTACAATGGAGAGTCGTAGGTCGTAGCAGTAGTCGTAGAAAATATTTCCATTTCGTACCGCATACTACCTACGGTTTACGGCAGGTATCGCGAGCCAATAGCCGCGTTCAGCAGACAATGCGTCGATTGGTTCTAATAAAAGTAACAGCCAATCACGTTTGACTGCTATTCAGCTGCTTGGTCTGCTGAACGCGCCCAATCAGTATCGAGCCACAGATTAATCTGTCATTGAGCTGAGTGAGTCGATGAATTTTCAAACGCAACCCGTGTGTCAGTTTTATTATTTAGATAAATTTTCTTCTTTAATCGAATAAAATATTCAAAAATAGCACGTCCGACGAAGAAATGTTCGTCGACGTAAATGACGAAGAGGATGACGAACGCGCG
>NW_020216120.1:53072-73105 GCF_003070985.1 Temnothorax curvispinosus | reverse complement strand
TATATATATATATATATATATATATATATATATATATATATATATACACAGTGACGTGACGGTTAGTCGCCGCGTGGCAGAGCGCCCTGCCGCCGTCACAAGGCGCGGATTCGCGTCCGCGAGCAAGCCAGGAAAGCGACCGCGAAATTTCCAGGGGGCCTACCGAAACTTTAGAATGCGTATCATTTATTCATTTTATTTTATTTTGTATTGTATGAAAATGTGGCATCTCGCCGAGGCACCCCCTTCGGGACCAGGATTGCGGACGCCGGCGACGGGAACGAGATCCACGGCAAGGGACGGAGCGGCGCGAGAATGTCACGAGACCCAGTGAGAAGTCCGATCGCGGGGCGGACACGCACGGCGCGGGTGATCGACGAGAGACCGACAGGGCCGTGATAGGCCCTTTTTCCCCCGAGGAGGCGAGAACTACCTCCAAATCAACCCCGGGACATCCCAGCGGACCCGGGACGCCTGGCCAACGTTCTCTCGGTTCGCGAGGAGACCTTCGGACGAGAGGAGTCGAGCCCGAACACGTTAAACATCGGGCGGAAAAATCTACGGCACCAAGGACGCCTGGGGGCGCAAAGGACCACCGCAGGATCCCTGCGACAGCGCGCGCGTAATCCGCGACGCGCTCAGCCCCGATTGGTCACGACACTACGTTTGATTACTGCGCAACCCTCAGGAAGGGGCGCGCTTTCGATTCCACATCGAGCGGATCACCGCTCGATCTCTCCTGGTTCGCCCGCCGACTCGAACAGACGTCTCGCAATTAGAATTCTATCGAGAAAGTTCTCGCGTATTATCGAGCATCCGGATTTCGAGCAAATAGATCATCCCCGGCGCCTGTGACGACGCTTCGGATTTTGCCCGGGAATCAGCTGGACCGGTGAGGTTGCCCTCCACACTAATTGGTGTGTAAACAGCCACGGTGAAGCCGCGTTTCGTCTCGTTCCGACCTGCCGTCCTCGGATGTCGCGTACATGTAGCGATTTTCGGGTTGACATTGGTGCAGATCGTCGGGCGCGACGATTTAGAGTCTCGCGGAATTTCGACTCGCGACCGAGTTTCGTGAGTTCTCGACTTTAGTGTTGGCGGTCGGTGGCGTGCATGGGGAGCCTCGCGACGACACTTCCGTGCGCTGCTAGGATCGGCCTCCTGGGGATCGCGACCGCAGGGTCGCGAGATCGTGGATATCGCGGCATCCGGTCGTAGATAGTTTCGCTTGGCTGTTTACACACCAATTGGTGTGGAGGGCAACCTCACCGGTCCAGCTGATTCCCGGGCAAAATCCGAAGCGTCGTCACAGGCGTATTTGAACTTTTCGCGTAGTTACGAGCGTTAGCAATCTACTCTCGGGGTTCGCGTCGGCGTTCCTTTATCGCGCGAGATGCGAACATTAGTGGAGGCTGCTCCTGCAATGATTGATGGAATGCATAAGAAGTTTTGGGCGGAGGCCGTGAACACAGCTGCGTACACAATAAACAGGACAGGTCCAAGTCCAGTGAAGGGAATAACGCCTTATGAAGTATACCATAAGAGCAGCGTAGTCTTGGAGTTGTTTAGAGATTTCGGATCACAGGTGTCTGTGCATCTACCAAAGGAAAAACGCCTTAAATGGGACCCTAAAATGTCAAAGGTTATCTAACTGGCTACGGAGAAGATACAAAAGGATACCGAATCTACTTCCCGAAGATTAATAAAATAGAGGTACACCGAGATGTAATATTTCTACCGCGGAAGATGGCAGAGCTAGATGAAGAAAAGCAAGAAAAAGAAAGGTTTGAGATTCAAGTTTGTGAGCAGGAAACAGACAGCGAGGATCAAGATGTGATTGAAGAAAATGAAAACAGACAAAATAAGGAAGAAGAGCAAACGGAGCAAAGTTGTAATGAAGACACAGACGGCAGTTTTAAAGAGGCTCTTGACATCAGTATCCATGAAAGAAGTGAAGAAACGAGGTACAATCTGAGGCAGAAAAGCGACTTGAAGATGCCAGCTCGTTTTGAAGACTTCTATACAAGTTTGTTAGCTACAGAGAAAGATCCCAAAACCTACGACGAGGCAATGTCGAGCGAAAACGCAGAAAAATGGAAAAAGGCTATGGAGGCTGAGGTACAGGCGTTGTTAGAGAACGAAACATGGAAGTGTGTAAAAAGACCCAAAGACAAAGTAAATATTATAGACTGTAAGTGGGTGTTTAGGCGTAAAAGAAATGAAAACGGAGATATAGTTTCTAATAAGGCCAGGCTGGTTGCTAGAGGCTTCCAGCAGTCAAACGTATCCTTTTCAGATATTTACAGTCCTGTAGCAAGGTTATCATCTGTTAGAATGTTAATATTAGCTTTTTGCAACGAATATGACATCCCTATTCATCAGTTAGATGTTTGTAGTGCTTTTTTATATGGGGAAATAGAAGGGGATGTATATATTTCTTTACCAGAGGGATGTGAAAATGTTATAAAAGATAGAGAGTATGTTTTAAAGCTAAACAAATCCTTGTATGGGTTGAAAGGTTCACCAAGAAGTTGGAATGAAAAGTTTCATGAGGTGATGCTAAAATTAGGTTTTATAAGATCAGAGTATGAATATTGTCTTTACATAAGAACACAAGGAAAGTATAAAACTTTTTTGTTGCTGTATATTGATGATCAGCTGTTAGCTTCGAAAGATAGTAAAGATGTAGAGTATGTTAAAAGGATACTAAATAACCATTTTAAAATAAAAGATTTGGGGGCAGTTAGACAATATTTGGCATGTCTATAGCGCAAAATTTAGAAAAAGGGGAAATAATAATAAATCAGACAGCATATTTAGAAAATCTGCTAGTCAAATGTAACATGAAAGACTGCAAAGCTATTTCTACACCAATGGTAGAAAATTTTGATCATAGCGTGCTTAAGGGGATGCTGGAGCCGTAGCTGAACTCGATCGGCGTCGGTAAAGAAGACCGGCGAACTATATCTGTCCTTGTATAGACAAAGATATGGACAAGGATAGCACGCTACATTGCACGCACACATACGCACAATGCACGTCGACATTATACTTTTATATTACGCTTCCAAATCTTGATTTGGAGGGTTTATCGATGTTTTTCTTGTTGTGCAATTCGGGGGAACTTGTTTTCGCGTTCGTACCAATGGTATATCTCTTATATGAAATACATCTTGTGACGAGCTGACAGCTCACCGCAACTCGAGACGCCATATTGGGATAAAAGTAGGATAAGGAAATCTGTACTTCCGTAATTTTTTCTCGTTTTCTATATAAAATCAGAGTTCCCCCGAATCATTAATGTATGTACTGCAATTCTGGAGAAGGATTTTTAATTCTGTCAAATTAATACGACGCTACGTGCCGACAAAAAATGCCGGTAAAACAG
Organism: Temnothorax curvispinosus; assembly: GCF_003070985.1. NCBI lineage: Eukaryota > Metazoa > Arthropoda > Insecta > Hymenoptera > Formicidae > Temnothorax > Temnothorax curvispinosus. The sequence goes on along the minus strand of NW_020216120.1, from coordinate 69,717 downwards.
ACGGCTCCAGCATCCCCTTAAAAGAGATAAATCAGAGAGTCAGAAAATTGAAAGTAGATGTAAAATGGCTATAGGCTCATTGATGTATGCCATGTTATGTTCACGACCTGACCTATGTTTGTCAATAAGTATTTTGAGTAGGTACCAATCTTGTGCTAGTGAGGATCTGTGGTCAGCGCTCAAGCGGGTGTTGCGCTATATTAAAGGTACCATTAAGTTAAGCCTAGTTTTTAGAAAGAGTGACGCAAGTAATGTTAACAAAATAATCGGTTTTGTTGATGCTGATTGGACAGGCGACAGGGTAGATTGCAAGTCAACAGGTGGTTATGTATTTAAAGTTTTCAATTGCAGTGTATCATGGACTTCTCGTAAGCAATCAACTATCGCCTTGTCATCGACCGAATCAGAATACGTAGCTTTAAGTTTAGCTACAAGTGAGGCTTGTTTGATAAAAAATTTGTTTTTTGACTTAGAAGGAAAAATGATAACGGTAAAGATATTTGAAGACAATCAGTCTGTGATCAAAGTATGTAAGAATCCTGAGTTTCACCACAAATTGAAGCATGTAGACATTAAGATGCATTTTGTTAGAGATAAAGTGTCCAATAATATAATATCAGTTGAATATATTAGTACTAATGAGCAAATTAGTGATGTACTGACAAAACTTTTGGGCAGAGTCAAGTTTGAAAAGTTTGGCGTCAATACTGATTTTTACATGCAAAACATCCACTATCAACATAAAATAAAATTGTCTTTTAATTAATAACTCGGCGAATTTGGACCGTACAGAAATGAATAAAACACGAAATTGTTCGTAATTTGATTCTCTACAACTTTTATTTTAAGCATTTTTAGATTTGAGAGTCCATTTTCGAGATATTAGCAAAAAATGCGCGACGCGCGTACGCGTTTTCGTTGCGTCGCAAAACTACCAATGTTTAAAAAAATTCTATCTCTGCTCCATTTGGTCGTACAGACTTGAATAAAAAAACGAAATTGTGCGAAATTTTGTAAGCTACAATTTTTATATCTACATAAATTTCCGTAAAGTTGATATTTTCCGAGTTATTTGCGAAAAACTGTTTTTTTTAAGACCTTTTGGACCCTCTCCTGCCCGCAACGTAGCGTCTACTTGTGGGGACTTTTAATATGTTAAATAGTACCCTAAAACAAGCCTGTTTACAAAGTTTCAGCCCAGTCAGTATTATTTCCTCCAAATTTTGTCATTTTACTGGGCTAATATCTCTGTCCTTTAGATCTTGCCTACAAATCACCAATGTTCAGTCTATTATATACGTCTATGATTGCAGGATTTTTAGGTTGCAATAAGACTATCGTCGCTAGACGTTGTTTCTCAAATGTTATTGAACTAGCAATAAATAGGTTAAAAATAGATGATCTTACATTAAGAAACACATAAAAATGTCAGTAAACAAGTTTTTAATAACAGTCAGATTCATTTTTTCGTCAACGTTTTTCACCTTTAACGACACAATTAATTTATCAAATGTTCGACATTTCTATGGGATGCTCACCCTATCATCAATCATAACTGATATAATTTTACAAGATATAGAAAATAAAGCACTATATAAAATCGGGTTATATCTACTTTTTTATTACAAATACATATGTAGATGATCTTGTACTTGTAACCCTCAAAAATAAGAAAGAAGTAATTGACATTTTCATTTCATATCATATGGCAGACTGCAATTCACATTTGAAATGGAACAAAATCACCGTATAAATTTTATGGATTTTATCATCATCGGAGAAAGAAAAAGTCGCAACAACATTGATTTTTACAATGATTTGAAGTTTAGCATTTAAAATATTTTGAGAACCATTTTTATCAATCATTAAAGTTATTAGAATCTTTTCAGGCAATATACAATATCATAGCAATAAATTGTCACTTATAAATTCTTCACATTCCGTTCTCACTTACCAGCGTTTACAAACGTTCGCCTGATTTCACGTGCGAACAACTCGGCACGATTGTGTGAGAGCGCCGCGACAGTAATCTTTGTAGTAATTCTAATGTCCAGTTGCGATAATTCATCAATTCCGGCATAAGGAAGTGTAACACGAGGCACCGTTGTAGTGTGCCACCAGAGAGGTACGCCAATCCCCAATAATAATACTGCGAACGATACGCTCGCGTACACTCTGTATTTTTCTGTAATATAAAATGACATAATATTTCAAAATTATGCGTACAATTACATTATATTAAATATTAAAGTATACAAATATTTTTATGAATAAATTATGTATGTACATTATACATATTATAATAATTTATATGTGTGTATATGTATGCATATGTGTATACTATATTTATGCAGAATGAGTTAAGGATAGGGGTGTAACTTTCTGACAGAAAGTGTGTAATTGTTTTTTTAGGAACGTTGCGTTTCTGGAACGTTCACGTTTCGCGCCTGGTGTTCGTGTGTTGCATTCTATAGAAGGTGTGCGCGTGTCGCCGGAGAATTAGTGTTGTGGTGTGTTCTCGTTGTTCACGTTGAGAGTATCTGCTCGCGTACCGCATAGCGTCTTGCATTTTGCGTGGGCGTCCGTATCCCGTATCCATCGTTCGCGTTAAATATTTGTGAGTGTAATTGCGTTAAACATTGTTGCTATTTTATGTTAAGTGTTGTCGCAGATTCATGTGATCGCGTAGTGATAAGTGTACGATACCTGCTTCCGTCTCGCCGTACCGCCCGGTACTACTTCCTGCACAATGCATCGCCGCGAACCAGCATAGAGCTCGCTCTTTATGCTCACTGAGGGTACAGTATAAGTAAAAACAGTAGGTTCACTCCGTGGAAAATGGTACTAACGGTTGTCTCTCGTGCATGACCGAACTGCATAATCAAGAATACGGCGGCTGTTAAACAGCTGTTCACTGCTGCGGTCCGATTCATGTTTACAGTTTACAGCGTTGTAAGCATCATTGAATACCAAACGAAGATAGAGCGATGCTTTCAGCGCTGTGAGCGCGAATTGAACCGCAGCCCAGCAGTTGTAAGCTGTACGTATTGTAGTTCCATCACATCGGATGTTTCTTTTAAAATTTTGTACATATAACAAAAAATAATAAATTTTTAAATATATAACATATTATAAAAATAATTTGATTCTCATTATATTTTCTTATAATTCTTTCTTGCTTTTTCATATTCATATGTGTATTATCTTTCTTGCTTTTTCATATATTCATATGTTTATTATTTTACATTTCCATTACGTATATTTCTTTTAAATTTGCTAACTATTAATAACCGTCCAGATTAATTCATAAATAATTATATTAAATTGTATTTGAATAGCATTAAATGTTTTATTAATTCTTTTCGTGACAGCTCTTGAAATCATATTTGACAATTAGACATATTAAATATGTTAGACATATTAAACATTTTAACCAGCATCTGTTGTCATTCAAATTATGGCCTGTGCACAATTAACAACATGGCGAGTGTGTAGCCTCTAGATCAAAGGTGCCGCCTCAAAGTGAACCTACTGTTTTTACTACTTATGTGAACCTAGCATCCGACATTAAGAAACAAATTTTTTCAAATATGCATTAAATTAAGCTCGGTTTGTACCACCTTTCTTTTCGTTCGTACATACCTCAAAGGGTTGAGAATAATAAAATAGAGGGTTGGAAAAATTGTAGTACCCCACTTTAAGATATTAAGCCACACAGCACTTTTCATTACAAATATATATTAAGGCTCCTGGGCTCTTTCCCGACGCGACATCTCGTGAGATGTGACGTCAGAAGTGAGAAACGTTGAAATTTGACACGTTGAGAATTCTTGCATGGCATTTCCAAATAAAAAGGTATTTGCATAAAATAACACTTCAGATCACTTTAGCACACTTCGAAAATACTCCGAGTTCAGGTTGGGTCTACCCCTTTCCCTTGACAGTTAATAAATAGCCGTAAAATGAATGTAATACACAACCTAGTTATGCGCCTGCACATAAGCCTGTAACGTTTCACATTCGTTTTACGGATGTTTAATAACTGTCAAGGGAAAGGGATGCAACTCGGAGTATTTTTGAAATGTGCTGAAGTGATTTGTAGTGTTATTTTAAGCAAATATCTTTTTATTTGGAAATACCATGCAAAAATTTTCAACGTGTCATTTCTCGCTTCTGACGTCACATTCCAACATGGCCGCGACAAGAACCCAGAAGGCCAGAAACCTTAAATACGTAACAATATTGCATTTTCATTTCATTTTATTTTATATCAAATATAACGTGTTAAATACGTAATTAACGCAACAGATATGCAATATTAAAATTGAAATACATAGCAAGTATACTGCGCATATATATATAATGTATAAATGTATTAAACACATAGTTGATACATATTTAATAAAATCCCGAAAAAAAATGATCAGATATAATCATATATGTTTATATAAAATCGACATTAGATATAATTATATATAAAAATGGCTCGATATAATCGTATATAATTATATATAACCACATATAATTATATATAACAAAATTAGGCTTTTTTGCGTTTTATTGTATATAAAATATTTATTGGGAAGGGGATTAGATGTAATCATATATAATCATATATGTACATATATAATGAGATTATATATATCTAAATATATATAATCATATATAATCAATAAATATTAAAAAAGAATTCTGTTAACTTCGATTAAGGAATAAAGCATTGATAAATTAAGTGTATATTTTTTCAAAAGCTAGAATCAAAAGTGAAATGATTTACATATAACTTGGCGCTGCTTGGCGTGAGATACTGCCGTGTCTCTTGATACCATTCTTATACCACTGTTTGTCAAATTTTAAATACGAAAAATAAATCCTATCGGATGCCATCTATCCAGATAATCCGAATTCAAGTTTATACATGGTTATATATAATCATATATAATCTACATGGATAAATGTTTAATTCTTATATATTATATACACTTTATATATAAATTATATAAACTTATATATGTATAATCATGTCAAAATGTATGTGAAACTTAGGACGGCAGTGTGGTCTAGTGGTAGAGTGCCAGACTCGTAATCTGAGGAACCAGGTTCGAGTCCACTAGAGTCATGAAGCATGGAATGTTTTTCCGATAGCTGCGCCCCTCCGTGCAAGATAGGTTCTTGTGCGGAGAAAACTGGGCTCCGTCTTTCGGAAAGAGACGTTAAGCCGTTGGTCCAAAGGATTAAAGTGAGAGAAGAAGGATATTAGTGGTAGTAGATTTATTGTTTTATAATTTTTAGAGTATGAATGCATTTAAGTCTGTATTTGAATCCGGCGCTATACTTTGATTTACGTTGTACTGTGCGTATATATCCTGTATCCTACCTATTCGTTTCCATATTACAATATAGATATTCACTTCCTTCTGTTCAATGGATCTGGTGTGTACGTTATTTCATCCCCGCTCACAACAGGTTATGGGCCCAGGGCAAATACCGAGTTAATCAAATTGCTTGTACGTGTGGCAAAGCACGTGTGGAGAAAGTAACGAGCGCTGAGCTAAGAAGGTTAGAAACACGAAATCCCGAACGCGAAAAACGGCACGAAATCTTGAGCGTGGGAAGACAAAGAAAGATGGCCACGTCCGTAAAAGATTCGGGAAGCTATAGTCTTGGACACATCGAAAAGTTAGTCGGCCGAGAAAATTACTCGTCCTGGAAGTTTGCGATGCGAGCATGCCTGGAAGCGGAAGATCTGTGGGGATGCGTTCTAGAAAAGCCGGAGTACGTCAATGATACAAAAAAGATGTCGAAGGCACGAGCGAAAATTATATTATCCATAAAGAAGCAGAACTATGGACACATACAAGACGCTGACACACCGAAGGAAGCATGGAACCGTCTGAAAAACGCCTTCGAGGATAAAGGCTTAACGAGGAAGGGTCTCTTGCGCAACCTGACGTCAACGAGGTTAGTGGATTGCGCATCTATAGAAGAGTATGTCAATCGTATTACGATTACCGCACATAGCCTGAAAGAGCTTGATTTTGAGGTTAAGGACGAGATGGTAGGCGCGCTATTATTATCTGGATTACCAGAGGAGTATAGGCCAATGATAATGGGCCTAGAGAGTTCCAGCACACCTATTACAACGGATTCGATGCGGACGAAGCTATTGCAAGAAGTTAAGTGCAAGGTTGAACAACAACAATTAAGGGACGGAAGCAGCACTATACGTTAAAGCAGAGAAGAAAACTGCAAAGGATAAAAATAAGCTGAGGAAGTGCTTTACATGTGGCAAACCAGGCCACTTAGCTGCAAAGTGTCGTTACAAACCAAAGAAGGATGCGGAAAATAAAACAGATTCGACCGATAAAGCATTTGCTACGTTTAGACAAGAAAATACCAAAATCAACGAATGGTATCTCGATTCGTGTGCGTCATCGCACATGACAGGGAATGCAATCTGTTTGAAGGAGGCAAAGAAGTGCGACAAGAAAGTAACTGCGGCAAATCATGGCGAGATGAGAGCAGAAGCGATCGGAACTGCAGAGATCACAACGCTGGACAAAGGAAGGAAGCAGCGAATCAGAATCGATGACGTTCTATACATACCGGGCTTAGCAGCCAACCTGTTATCAGCGCAGAAGATAGCGACAAAGAATCATCGAATTAAGATAACAAAGTTTGGTTGTTCGATCGCAGACTCAAATGGAAACTTGTTAGCTACAGCGAGTACGTACGGGGGCGTCTATAAGCTAAATCTGATGTCAGAACGGGTTTACGCTACGGTGGAAGAAACAAGACGAGGAAGCATCTGGCACCGAAGATTGGGTCATCCTGGAAAACGTGGAATGGAGCGTTTAGCCAAGGACCATGGAGACCAAATGAGAGACTTCGATAGAAACGAAGAAGCGTGCGATGTATGCGTACAAGGGAAAATTAGTAAGAAACCCTTCCCGTCTAGTGGTAAGCGAGCTAAAAATTTATTAGATTTAGTTCATTCAGATATTTGCGGTCCGATGTTGCGAGATTCAATAGGCGGAGCAAAATATTTTATTACATTTATAGACGACTATAGCAGAAAAAAGTTTGTATATTTTATTAAACACAAAAGTGAGGCATTTGAAGCATTTATTAAATTTAAGACATTCGCGGAAACACAAACCGAAAAAAGAATTAAAGCGTTAAAAACGGACAATGCGCGTGAATATATTAGTAAAGAATTTAAGATTGTATTGCATAAATATGGTATTGCACATCAAACTACTGTACCTTATAATCCACAGCAGAACGGGTTAGCAGAACGAGCAAATCGTAGCATTGTAGAGCGCGCGAGATGTCTGTTAATAGATGCAAGTCTTCCAAAGGAGTATTGGGCGGAAGCGACAGCGACGGCAGTATATTTACTGAATAGAAGTCCTGAGAGTATTCTGAGAGATAAAACAGCAGAAGAATTCTGGACAGGAAAACCGCCAAACGTAGAACATCTTCGAGTTTTCGGATGCAGAGCCTGGGTACACATTCCACGAGAGAGACGTGACAAATGGGATCCTAAGGCAAATGAGCTCACATTTGTTGGATACGAGGAACATACAAAAGGCTATAGACTTATTGATGTTAAGACGCGGAAAATTACTGTAAGTAGAGATGTAGTTTTTCGAGAGAAACAGAAAGTCGAAACTACAAAACAAAAAGAGATAGAAGACACGATAAATTACATTGTAAAGGAGAACTCGGAACTACAATCGCAAGAAGAAACGGGACACGATTGTGATAACGACACGATAGAATTAAAAGATCCATCGGAAGATGACGTTTTCGAGGAAGCCTCTAACGAAGGAACACGAGAACAAGTAATATGCAGAGATAATGCGGAAGCAAACGCACAATTGTCAACAGGAACGACCTTGTGTAGATCACGAAAATGGAAACCGGTGACGAAACCGGATTACGTGTCATATTTGGTAATCGAAGAGAATTCAGAAGTCCCTAATACATACGAAGAAGCTATGGACAGCTTGGAATGTGAGAAATGGAAATATGCGATCCAAGAAGAGTTTAAAGCTTTAAAAAAGAATAAAACATGGTGCGAAATGGATCCACCGGATGGAATAAAACCGATAAATACTCGATGGGTATTCCAAAAAAAAAAGGAAACGAGTCTGAACCACGATTTAAAGCTCGTCTGGTAGCCAAAGGGTGCTCGCAGATCTATGGGCAAGACTATGAAGATATTTTCTCCCCAGTCGTCAGGTATGAGACGATCAGGTTCCTATTGGCAACAGCAGCTGCAGAAAAATGGACGGCGACACAGATGAATGTCAATACGGTTTATCTGAACAGCGAAATAAAAAAAGAGATATATCTATGGCCACCCGAAGACATTCATAAAGGTCAAAGTCAAAGGAAGATATGGAAGTTAAATAAAGCTATTTACGGTCTCAAGCAAAGTGGTAGAGCTTGGAACGAAAAATTAGATGGAAAACTAACGTCATATGGACTAAGAAGATTAAAAGCAGATCCTTGCATATACGTAAAATGAGCAAAAGAAAACATGATAATTGTAGCTGTATATGTAGACGATATAATAATCCTGACAAGAGACGAAAAAGAAAGAAAAAAATTACAAGATTATCTACACAAAAATTTTGAAATAGAAGACCTCGGAAAAGCTAAACAATTCTTGGGATTCGAGATACACCAGGATAATTTAAAAAATGAAATAAGTCTAACACAACGAGAATACACAAACAGGAAACTTAGAGAATTTGGACTGGAAGACTGTAATCCAGTTGGAACCCCGGCAGATCCGCACGTCAATCTCAATGAGGAGGTCACTCAGGATAACTCGAATAATGAAAAAATTACCGAAGAATTTAGACAGCGATACTTAAAAGCGGTAGGATCGTTACTCTATGTCGCGCAGATAACAAGGCCCGATATATCGTTGGCGGTAAATATAGTCAGTCGGTTTAATAAAGAACCACGTAATATTCATTGGACCGCCTTTAAGCGGATATTACGTTATCTAAAAGGTACGTCGGATATGTGCATAAAATATAGCAAAGAGCAAAAACATAATCTAATAGGTTTTAGTGACGCGGATTGGGGAAATAATATAAAAGACAGAAAATCCATAAGTAGCAGTGTATTCATGTTAAACGGATCGGCCATTTCTTGGTATAGCAAAAAGCAACAAACAGTGGCACTATCGACGGTCGAAGCCGAATACATCGCGTTGTCGTTTACATGTCAGGAGGCTAAATGGCTTAGAAATCTGTCGGACGAAATATTTGGGAAGCGCGATTATAGTATTATAATAAATTCTGACAGTAACGGTGCTATTAGTTTAAGCAAAAATTTTTGTACAAGTCAGCGGACTAAGCATATTGATATTCGCCACCATTTCATCAGGGACATGCAAAATCAAGGAGATATTATTATTAAACACGTGGCAACTGATGACATGATTGCGGATATCTTAACTAAGGCTCTCCCGAAGCCGAAACATGCGAAACTAACGAAATTGTTAGGTTTAAGAAACAAACATTAAATGAAATGCATTCAAGGAGGCGCGTTAGAGAGTGTGAATGCATTTAAGTCTGTATTTGAATCCGGCGCTATACTTTGATTCACGTTGTACCGTGCGTATATATCCTGTATCCTACCTACTCGTTCCGTATTACAATATAGATATTCACTTCCTTCTGTTCAATGGATCTGGTGTGTACGTTATTTCATCCCCGCTCACAACAATAATACATAATTCGAAAGGTCAAGAGTTGTACTTTAAGAAGAAATTAGTGTCATAACGATTGGTTCCAAAAAGTATATTTGTTTTGCAAAGTAAAATTTCATGATTTTGAAGAAAATCGATCAAATATTATTGTCTCTAAAAAACAGACTTTTTTTTAAATAGTAAAACTTGCGACGTTGGACATAAAATATAAATATGTAGAAAAATAACAAAATATTTTTCAAAAAGTTTTATATGATTAATACAAAATGGCGGCTATGAAGAGATAAAAATTCATGTTTCTTTTTTGTATAAAATCTGTAAAAATGTTGAATAAATGCAATAAAAATGCATGAAAAAATACTTTACTTATTAAAAATAGACACATGAAAAACTAGGTATTATTTGATTCTATAAACCAATAAAATCCAATATTTTACTTTTTATACAACACAGACAATTTTTTCCATCATTATATTGCATAACTACACTGTTTTTATAAGATTTACTTATATACTTTGTATTTTTACAAATATTGTTTTTGTTAAGCTGTTACCTCACCAGGGTCTGAGAGATCCTATCGTTCCACTTTTCACTTTCTGCCGCGGCTGCTTCGAACGAACGGACTCTTGCAAGTGGGCAGGCTAGTACTAGAACTTTCAAACTTTTTCCCCCCTGGTCCGGAGTCTCCCCCCCCCCCTGCGCGTTCAAAAAAGACGCGAGTTTTAAAAACGTGCAGGGTCTTAGACCCTGGTTAGGTAACTGAGGGTTAAATTATATAGTAAAAAATAATTTAAATTAAATAATAAGTCAAAAGTAAGTTCTTATTTTGTAATAGATTTAAATTTTCATACGAGTGTATGTAACTGCTGTACAACTAAATGTGTATTTAATTGTGTTATTTTTATAGAGGTTACATAATAATAAATAATTTTTGTAATATTATGGAAAAGGGAAGTAACCGTGATATTTCTTCGAGACATAAGAGACAAATTAGCACAAGAAAAAACGGAAAAAAATTATTTGTTGCTAGAATTGTTAAGTGGTGTGACTGATTTTGGATCATCGGCCGAACGTATAAAAGAATGCCGAATTGAAAATTAAAATGATCAATCATTAGTTTCAACATCACCTTCTTTTAGTAATGATCAGACTTATATCAATTAGTATTTGCCAAACTTTATAGTGGCAATAATAATAAAGAATTTTTGTCAGATGAAGTACATAACTCTTTAGAAGTGGTCACAGATGACAAAGATTTTGTTGATATTGAAGAGCAAAAAGAAATGCAACCGTTATCGCTTTTAAATTTAAAATTAGACATAATGTAATTAATGCTTTTATGGAAATTTTGAGACATGCTCCAAAAGTATTATACAAATTATATATCAATTAAGGTGTTTTTTAAAACGTAATTTGTTCTTAATAATCCTTTATAGTATTTATTACTTTGTTTTCCAATTCAAAGTAAATATAATTCAAATAAATATTGACAGATTTGACATTTCTTGTAATTATATATATATTTTTTTAGAAACCTTCTCAGGTCTGAATGCCAAATATTCATATGAAGCAAAAATCAGCAGCATTACCATCTTAGCAGTCTGCAGAACAGCGCGCAACGAATATATCAGCAGCAAAACGCGCACCAATGTGCTGTAAGCTATTAATAAGTTATGTTTTTGTAGTGATTTGATTGCCGGCTTAATTAATTTTAGGTTAGATTTTAATATTGAAATGTCATTTGAGACAAAATAATCCCTCGCACCTATTTATTATTTTATAATTTTATACTTCTATAATTTTTTTTTTTTTATTTCATTTTTTTAATAATTATATAATTTTTATTTACTCGACATTTATAGTTTTATCTAATGTTCAAAATTTTTAATTTAATTTTATGTTCAAATTTTAATTACGTTAATTATAATATATATATATTATAATAACAGGTATATATATATATATATATATATATATATATATATATATATGTATACCTGTATATATATACCTAGCAGCATTAATTCAAAACTCTGTTTCAATTAATTGTAGTTAGATAACCACTAAACCAAAGACCATTAAAGATTTAAATAGAAACACATTATTCCATACCATTAATTAATTTATCCCTTAAAGGGATCATTTTGTACATGTTTTCCCTACATTTTCAATGTCTTCCTCATCCGATATGTTAACATTCTCTGTCTAATGTCTAATGCAATTATAGAAAGGAATTTCTTAAAATATTATACAATATTATTTTAAATGTAACCTCGTGTAAAAAATATATTTTACAAGCTATTACTTGTTGTCCTAAATATACTTGGTATAACATTTTTATTTCACTCTTTTTTATGACATTTATATATTTAGCCTTTTCCTTGTTTTTTAATCATTTTTTGAATAATAAGCTAAAGAACACTATCTATTCATCATTTAACATATATTAAGTTTTGCGTAGATTGCCGTAGATTTTTATTAAATAGTAGATACTATTTTTATTAAAATAAAAAATATACTTTGCGTTTTTTTTACATTTTTAATGCCTTTTTTTCAATATTAAAAATCAAAATGTCAATTTTAAGTTACTGTTATTCTACAAAATTTGATATTATTAATATTCTTTTGAAAATGGCTAGCATAAAAATCATGTTTTTTCATCTACTTCAAAAATTAATTTAGTTTTTTGTTTCAAATAAACAGTAAAATTATGTCTGATACTATATAAGCTGACAGCATTCTCAAAGATTGTTGTTACTTCTTCATTTTTTGATATTTTTTGATACACTTTACATTATTGTCTATTTTATATTACATATTTTTGTTTGCCAAAAAATGTACTTATTCATTATTTTTATATTTGTCATAAAAATTCACAAAAATTGATATATATTCTGTTGATCTTCTAGATATATATAATTCCTTAAATCCAATTTACTCCTTAAATAATGACATACTAAAAGTTGAATTTTTAAATCTAAATTTTTGAGATACATTTTAAAATAGTTCACTGATTCTCATCAACGAAGGCAACAAACGCTTTTCCCGCTCTCTTAACCTTCGAGATAAAATTGAACCAGATCCAATTTGGTCGTCAGTATTCTGCTGTACGGGTATGACGAAACATCAGTTCAATGTTAAGTTTGCGGCCATGTGACAACGTGATTGTAAGATCATCTGAATACGAGTCACTTTCGACAATCACTAATTCCATAACGAGATCCGGTAACTGTGCCAATAGCGAAAGATTAAAAAAACAATTGAATTATGATGAGGCTAGATGACGCAATATCAAGTTATATAACAATTAATAAGTATGTTGAGTACTAATAATGCGCTTAAAAACAAGACTTTTTTCCCATTAAAAAGTTTTCGAGAAAATATGAATAATATTAATAAATTGAGTTTTTTTAGAGAAAAATACGTACAAAAATGGGTAGTAAAAATAAAAAAATATCCATAATAATAAATTTAATCTAAATTTATGTTTAATTAAATGCAAAATTTCGTAAAAATGAAAACAAATGTTTGATTAGGTATATGTTACCGTACTATATATCAAACGCGAATTATCAAATTCGAAACAATTAAATCTTGCCACATTCGTTCTGGAGGTGAACAGATATTTATCGTTGTGAATGTGAATGTGAGTTGGCAAGATCGTAAGTATTATTTAAAAATTATAGCAAGCATCTAATATTGTAAAATTTTCATTCCTTATTCAACAAATTATCAATTTTAAGAAGATTATTTATATTATATAATATAAAATCTAGCGGCATTCGATAATCTTTTTTTATCTTACCTTATGTATTATTTATCAGTACAAAATTACCTTTTTTGAAAAAGGTAAAAAAAGACGCCAAGTACACGCGCAATGTTGTAAATTAAAAAATATATTATTATATCACAAAATTATGTTACCTAACTCAACTTAAGTGATATGTATAAATCCAAAAATCCAACCTAAGTGGTAGTAGCTTCAATTTCTCCTTAAGAAAATTATTATATCATAAATTTGTGTTACCTAACTCAATCCAAGTGACATGTATTTCAAAAAAAGATGTGAAATCTTTAAATTGCGCCAATTACAAAGAGAATATATATATTGCTTTGAAAAATAATTGTTGTGCAACTTCTTCTTAAGCACCATGCCCGCTTCGGACGTTGGCGATTTCTTTTCATATACATGTGCTGCGCGTGTGGATTATACACATTGTTGTGCAACTACTTTTAAAAAATAAAACCCAAGTGGTACATATCTCTTTGTGTTTCCATCCAAGGGTCTTCCTATTCCAACCCAAGTGGTAGTAGCTTTAATTCTCCTGAACAAAATTATAATATTACAAAAAACCATTTTAATCACAAAGAATTAAAAAGGTAACAGTACAAAATAAAAATATTTAATGAAAATAAAATAAATAAATTTTTCTTGTAAAAAAACTTGGCACTGATTTTTTTACTCCCATCGTATTTTTCCCTAAATTATGTTTATTGTTTTTTTATTTAATCAAAAATTTTAGTATAATACTTTATTAAATTTCGGTCTAGCAGCGCCAAGTTTTTTTACAGCCTTGATATCTTTCTATCCTAGCCGATAAGTCATAAGTTATACATATCGATCTGATTTATCTGTTAGGTCAAAAATAACGCGCGCACGGTTTATCATCAGAAGCGATATTAGCGCCGCATAGTGTCGAAAAAATGAAAGGGACAACAATTTTTTAGGGCGATGACGACGATAATAATAACGACGTATCTTAATCGAAATATTTACATTTCGGACTTTGCATCGTAATATCTCCGCTCGTAGGGCACGTAGAGGAAAAATAAAAACACTTTTATTATATAAATCGACCAAGCTATCGATTGAGCCTACTTAGAACTCGATCCGTTCAATCATTATCAAGATCTCAAAATCTCGGGTACTTACAACTCATCGCGTCGCGTAAAAGAGTCACGGTACGGTCTCGCTTTGCGTGTACTTGGCGCGAGACACCGTGTCTCTTGATTTTACTTATATTTTATATTTTATTTATCTTTCTTTTTTTATTTTTCTATTTTTTATTTTTTTCATTAATATTTTAATATTATAATTTATAATATTGCACCATTTTCTTATATTTGATTTTAAATGTCTTTTTCAAGATACAAACTTATGCTTGTATAATATACTCTCTTGCATATAAATTGCACATTTATGATGTTACGTTATTATGATATTTAATAAATAGTGCAAAGTTTTTAGTGCCAATTAGTTGATATTATTACACATAGTAATATGCGAAAATTATTTATCACCAAAGTATTTTTCCCCACTTGAGACTATGTTATTATTATTTCTACCAACCTCCTTTACAAATGCATTATAGAAGTAAAGTGTGTGTGAATTTATGGCCCAAAACCACTTAATAAAATAGGCGAGATTCTTTTTTAGCTATCTTCGTTTTTCAATTCTCTTAAATTGTACAAGAGATATAAAGGTCTATCGCAATTTTGTGAAACGTATATGTATGTAGAGTCCTACAAAAAAGTTGGCTTGATATCTGGAAAAATAATTATTATTTTTAAAAAAATAAAAAACAGTTTTGCAATATACGTAAATAAAATAATACGACGCGATAACCTAATATTGTATGTATCCCTTTATTTTGAAGTACAACTTCACAATGTTTCGGAATGTTTTTGACGAGTTTTTCATATTCCGAAGGTAAAGACTTCCATATCTCCCTGATACGGCGCAATTGCTTCAACGTAAATATATGTTTTCCATAAAGCTTAAGCTTCAGTTGAACTTTCGCATACAAACAAGTCTCGGCTTTTCATTACCTTCGAATATGCCGAAAAACTCGCTAAAAACATGCCGAAACGTTGTGAAACTATACTTCAAAATAAAGGAGACTAGATACAATATTAGGTAAACGTGTCGTAGTATTTTACGTATACAACAAAGCTGTTTTTGAAAACAATTTTTTGAAAATAATAATTATTACTCCAGATATCAAGCCAACGCTTTTGTGGGACAGATTCTATGTGCGTTTACAAGTTATCATTGCTACTGTATGAGGGTTAAACGAACTGACATATAAAACAAGCGTAGCATCTGAGCATATTTAACAGATCAATTAATCTGCTCCGTCTTTATGTTACGTAAACGCATCTATCATCCGGGAAATTTGTAAATACGCTCCATGTAAAGAATAAACGTATATGTTGTATGTTGTATATGAAAAATGTGGAATCACAGATCTGAACAACCAAACAATTCTACTCGTTTCGCAAATCGATAATTATAAGGAGGAATTCCTATGATATGCGACGTACAAAAATTATACAAAAGATATAAATTATCTGGTTTTTTATTAGAAGAATTAGGATACATTACATTGAAACTAGAATTTTTTAATTTTCGATATAAAATTAAAGTGCAATTCAATATGGGATTTAATTAAATAGTGTCGTAATAGATGTCATAGATAGCAATTAAATCTTTCATTTCTAAAGCTACGCAAATTTCTTATCCAAAAATTAATTTCAAATAATTAAAAAAAATGATACATTTGACCGAATTAAAAATATATGTATTTAATATGTCGCGATATGTAGAAAACTAATTACAACGTTATATGTATACCTATATTGTAATTTCCTAGTAACATTTAAAAGAATATAAAACTGTAAATTATATAATTTAAAATATTAAGTGAAAAGAATAACGCTTACTAGATATACAATCAATTTCAAACTTAAAACAAATAAGAGCAAAACGCCAATTTTATAGTAAATAATAAATAATATTTAATAAATTAAAACAAAATACAAACGCATCGATCTTAGTTTAGACCCTCTTAAGGGGATGCTGGAGCCGTAGCCGAACTCGATCGGCGTCGGTAAAGAAGACCGGCGAACTAT
>NW_020216120.1:34696-48072 GCF_003070985.1 Temnothorax curvispinosus | reverse complement strand
ACCGGAACTCCGAGATTTTGGAAAATTAGCAGATAATTTTTTCAATGAACTTTTTTTGGCAAAATCAACAGAACTATTATTAAAAAGTATCAGGAACTATAGAACTCGACTGCATGCGACAAGAACTCTTTTTTATTTTTGATTTGCTAGAAAATGGTCTGCTACGGGAAGTTAGCAGATCATTTTTTTGATCGACTGTTTTTTGGGTAAAATCACCAGAACTATTACTAAAAAGTATCAGGAACTATAGAACTCGACTGCATGAGACAAGAACTGCCTTTTATTTTTGATCTGCTGGAAAATGATATGCCAACTTCACAGACACACGTTTTCGTACATAAGAAACACATTGGCATTGAAAACTAAAAAAACAATTTTTTCTTCGGTATTTTCTACTCCTGTTTCATATATATTTCTTTAACATTTGGTTAATTAGACCTAGTCTATACTATTATTATTTTATATGTATGTATGATTTGGCTGAAAAGGACCCCAAAAAAGGGACGAAACGTTCGTAATTTTGACTTGTTTTGAGAATAAAGTTTAGCGGTTAAACGTCACGCTTGGTTCTTTCATGCCCGTTTCAAGGTTTTATTTTTATATAGAGTATCATTAAAAAAAGGTTGGTATTGAACAAAATGGAAATAAGATATATCCGCAATTAGTACTTAGTAGGGATCATTTTAGTAAAAACATTAATTATTAAATTGATTTTTGTAAAAGTATAACAGATATTAGTTGCAATAAAGCTTTACCACAATAAAAAAAGTGTGCAAGTAGAAACTTGCACATTGTTTCCTCATAGTTTTTAAGTGTGCGAGTAGAAACTTGCATATTGCTTTCTCATAATTTTTAAGTATGCAAATTATAAATTTGAAAATTACTTTCTCACAATTTTTAAGTATGCAAATTATAAATTTGCTTAATCAACATTTTATTTCGCTCATAAAGCTTCCTTTATGAGAAAGTCAAATTAATAAATATCTACTAATAATTATG
Source organism: Temnothorax curvispinosus (assembly GCF_003070985.1). Taxonomy (NCBI): domain Eukaryota; kingdom Metazoa; phylum Arthropoda; class Insecta; order Hymenoptera; family Formicidae; genus Temnothorax; species Temnothorax curvispinosus. Next base: position 47,073 of record NW_020216120.1, on the reverse strand, counting down.
CATAAAAAACAGGCTTCCTCATAGAGAAAGCTTTATGAGCGAAATAAAATGTTGATTAAGCAATGTGCAAATTTATAATTTGCATACTTAAAAATTGTGAGGAAGTAATGTTCTAATTTTATATACTTAAAAATTATGAGAAAGCAATGTGCAAGTTTCTACTTGCCCACTTAAAAACTATGAGGAAGCAATGTGCAGGTTTCTACTTGCACACGTAAAAACTATGAGAAAACAATGTGCAAGTTTCTACTTGTTTTAAATAAACACGTAATTTTTTAAACATCTACGTTTGTAATCCTCCTTATTACGAGCTCAACGCGCTATGATCCAAAATCTTCGAAGGTCAAATAACCAAATGCAGGGTCACAGTATTATTGTCTTTGTACATGTTATGAGACACCTTTTGCAGCTGCAGCTTCTCTACTAAATCGAAATCAAATGGATCCTGTTATTAGACTCCTATTTCTGTTCGTGTTTATGTTCGTGGACATGGGCAATGTCATGATGACTTATTTTTGACACGCGGAATCACAATGTTAACGCTTGTAGTACAAATTAGCACTCACTGTACTTACTAGTTTAAGTATACTGAAAAAAGATTTTGGTTATAATAACCAAGGCTTGGTGAAATAGTTTCAACTAAAGGGTTTAGTGATTATGACAAAATATTTGGTAAATGTTAACCAAATTTGTAATCACTACCCAGCGAGAAATGACCCATCGAATCGACGTGAAATTGACGTCGAAATCATCGATATTACATCATATCAAAATAATGCTCAAAATTTGAAGCTTATTTCGATGTTTGTGCTTTATAACATTTTTTAAAAGAAGAGATTATTTGTGACATACATTCATCACGCCAGACTGTAAACAAGCAAATTATGTATTTTTTGTTAAGACATCGATATTTCATAATTTCGATATCGATTCGAAATTATTTTGATTTGCCTGTCAAATATATAATAACATTGCCATTATATAGATTGCAATATAAATAAAAAATTATATTGTATTGGCAGACATGGATAATGTAAATATTTTATGATTTGAGCATTATAATAATTGCGTTACAATATTAATTTTTTAGGCTTCCATTTCCATTAAATAGTTACTTTATAACTGTAAAAGTCACAACAAAATTCCTGTTTGTAATTTGACAATTTTGAAAATTAAAATATTATATAATAGGTACATTTTCAGTACTGCATCCGCTCATTTATTAAACAAGAAGTTAAATTAAGCAACTAATTAAATTATTAATATTAAATATTAATACAATAAGATATTTGTATTTACATTTATCAAAATAAAAAATAAGCTCAATTATGAAAATAAATATTAATAATTGAACTTATTAAAAATTAAATAATTTGTTCAGATATTGCGCTCAAATTCTTTTTGCGTTTTACAACGCCCGATCGTTTCACATTAGATGGCGCGACGCGCGAGTCGTCACTCTCAAAGAGCCACCACCTCCTTCCTCATTTGTTGGTGTCATAGCCGCACTTGCTTACGTTTCTTCGAATGTGTCGAGTCCGTTATCTCTTTCTTGACGGATTGATCGTTGCGGCGCGTGTTTTGGAGAGCAACCGAGCGAGAGTCAGATCACCGGAGAGAGCTCACCGCCAGGAAAGGGAAAGCTGTGGCATGGCAGTTAGCGTCCGAGAGGGAGAATCGGAGCGAGGAGTCCGGTCCAACGAGCGGGGCCCTTAAGAGATTCTCATTGGAACGCCATATTTAAAGACAGACATTAGTCAAAAAAGTACAAGGGTCTCTGCTAGAGTTTATATTTGTCTTGACATCTGAGAATTATGCTTTACTTTATGTCCACGCTACGACAGACGTCTCGTTCTTTCTCATCAGCCGAACGCTGCCCTTGCAGCAACCCAATGCAAAATATTAACTATGTAATATTTAATTGCGGATTGTACTGTAGTACAGCCTTTTATTTAGTCAAATACATTGAGGAAACCTTTCCTCAATCTCCAAGAGATATTCTCCCATTTTTAAATAATCCCCCTCATCAATTCATCCGTCTTCTCCTTTCAACTTGCAAGTCTATGGATCTCCCCCCCTTAGAAAGAGCCGAAGAGTTTAATCGGAGCATCATATTAATCGGAGACGGTGAATCGGCCCATATCTGCAGTGAGGAAATAATAATCAATATCGAGTCAAAATCGATTTATTCTGAATTGAAAAGTCATCGAAAATAGTACCACATTTCAATCGAGATCGATGGATATTTCAATTACTTTTCGATACCCATACGTTTTCGATGTCGATTCGATAGGTCATTTCTCGCTGGGATAAACCCTTTAGTTGAAACTATTTCACCAAGCCTTGGTTATCATAACTAAAACCTTTTTTCACTGTAAACTAGAAAAAAATATCAGTCACACCTACGTCCAACAATTAATATTAAAATTTGAAGAAACAGGATCAATAGCAAAGAAAAACAGAACCGTACAAAGATTAGTGAATGAAGCTGTTATGGTTGAAGTAGTAAGTCTATGGCTGTGTAAAAGAGGCTTGAGATAACTAAAGAGAGTGAACGTGAAGTGGCGTGGCGGTAGCGATCGGAGAGCGACGACTTCAGAGTAGCGTTAGCCAGGGACATGAGAGCATGTAACAAGAGACTGACAATAAAGTATTGTATGTATATCCAAGCAATAGATTGTTGTTCCTTAAGAAGCTCATTACATGGCGCTGCGGCAAGCGAAAGAACTTTGAGTAAACGGTACGAAAAAGTATAAAGTAAAAGTCTTTGTCTACAATAAAAGGACAGTATCAGTGTGTGCAAGAACGACAAGATGGCGACGCAAAACGAAGGTTCGAGAATGTTGGGATTAAAACCCACAGAAAATCTAAGCAATATGACGGCTGAAGGCTTCAAACGGTGGAAGCAGAGATTTCTTTATGATCATCTACAGAACGGCATCAGGAGCAGATCGCATGACTGGCGATGTACAAGTATCATTACTTTTGCATAGCATGGGTGATACCTGTATCGATGTGTATAACACATTCACACTGACGGAAGAAGAAAAGACAAATTTTAATGTAGTAATGCAGAGATTCGAAGATTATCGTCCCACAGAAAAACGAGAGTGTGAATGCACATGTATTTTTCACACGAAATAAGCAGGAATTAAGGCAAGACTTTTGATGCATATATTACTGATTTGAAGAAACTGAGTGCAGATTGCAACTTTGGAGACTTAAAAGAACGCTTGATAAGGGATTGTGTAGTAGCTGGCATAATATGGACAAACGGCCGAAGAACAGACTACTCAGAGAAAGTGACCTAACCTTACAAAAATAATACAAATTTGTAAGGTAGCGAAACTGGCCAATCAGCAATTAAAACAGTTCGAGGCGACTGCAGAGGTAGCGGTGGTTCGGAAGAAATCCAGCAAGAAGCAAAAACGAACAACGGCGAACTTCAAGCAAAACAAGGAACATCGTGGTCGTGAAGCAGCAAATCCAGCAGCAGCCCTGGTAACATTTCCATTGCAATTCTGCTGTAAAACTGCACGAAAAGTCGTGCATTAACTTTCGGGCAGATCATGCGTTTTCTATTTCCAACTTTGACTATTTTTCTGTTGGCAGAAACTTGCGCTCGTCGTAGTGCAACAGAATTGTGGAAGATATGTGTATGCATTTACATATAGCAGAATAGTACAAGAAATGCGGCAGATGCTTGCGCAAATCGCAGTGCAACATAATCGCACCAGATTTGTAGCAGCGCCTACTGCTACCCATACAGCACAAAATATTTTTAAAATATTTTTTAGGAAGATTAAAATAATTTACAAAAATATTTTTTATATTTATAGCACCGCAGTGGTGTTGGGTAAGCCTTACGTTGCATTGCTGGCGAAGATATTGTCGCGAATGTCGTGATTTTGCTTCGCCGGAGGCCTGCTTATATTAGATCCCAACTGAAATTTACTTACGAGTTAGTTTTACCATTATGCGCCGCCTAGCGGCATCGTTGCAAACTAGCACATACAGCAGAATTCAACAAGAATTACGACAGATGCTTGCGTAAAAAGTAGAACAGCAGAAATACAAATAATTTTGGCAGTATATATACCGTACATCTGATTTATCAATCAAACATTTTTCGAAATTTGTAACGCCAAAATGGACCGTATAGGCGTATAGCCTACATCTTACAGCACGAAGCTATAACAGTTTCACAATCTCCAGTTAACCTACAGTAATTATTTCTATAAATATTTATAACATAAATTAAAAACAACTTTAATAATATTGATGATAATTATTTACACTTTATTTTAAAATATTTATTATAATCTTTTAGATACTTTTATTTTCCGGACATTATAATATTTACAAAATATTCAACGTATATATTTTCAAAATATTTAAATCTTTTTTTTTAATATTTTATAAATACTTTATAAATATTTTGTGCTGTCTGGGAGTTTAGCGCGCTCGGCTGTTCTTTTTCTGACGGGCAGATGCTTGCACGCTTTTTTCGCATTTCTGTCACTCGAATCTGTATGGCAAAAACAATTTAAGCGACATTATACACTTGTGAAATTTTGCTGCAAATATGTTTGAAGAGTCTAGCACACTCGACTGCTTTTTTTCTCACGGGCAGATGCTTGCACGTTCTTTTCGCGTTTCTGCCGGTCGGATCTGTACGGCAAAAACAACAAAATTTAAGCGACATACACTTGTGAAATTTTGCTGCAAATATGTTTCAAGCGTCTAGCACACTCGACTGCTCTTTTTCTCACGGGCAGATGCTTGCACGTTCTTTTCACGTTTCTGCCGGTCGGATCTGTGTACTCAAAACTCTGCTGCAAAAAGCAGTCGAGTGTGCGTGAAGAGTCTAACGCGATTTGCTGTTATTTTTCTGTTAGGCAGATACTTCCATATTGTTTTCACATTTCTGCTGCATGTTTACTTTTAACAAATAGTATAAAATTTTACAGTAGCTTCTTACAGCAGACTACTGCAATAGTACAGTAAGTACTCGTTAAACACAGATATTATGCACTACTGTCGCAATTTTTGACTGTTTTCTTGCGCACTTCTTCGGGACGTACCTGAACTATCAGACTGTGTTACCAGGGAGGTAACCAGCAAGGACAACAATGCTGTCAACGCTGTGGATATAGTCACCGGTATAAAAACTGCCCAGCATATGGAAAATATTGTAAAGGTTTGCGGTAAGATAAATCATTTTCAGAAAATGTGTAAAGAGAAAAAGTGAATAAAAGCTGTAAACACAGAGGATAAAGTTGATGATAATAAACTTACTGAGTTATTTGTAGAAACTAAAAATGTAGATGTAATAGATGCAAGAAAAGACTGGATTAAGCATTTAAAACTTACTGATTATAAAGATAAAAAAATTGCGTTTAAAATAGACACATGCGCGCAGTGTAATGTAATACCGTCTAACGTATGTGATAAAATAGATACCTATAAAAGAAATAGAAAATACAAATGTAAAATTGTTAAGATATACAGAAAAGAAAATAGAAACACGAGGAAAGGTTAAGTTAAATTGTAAAATAGGTAATGTAATATACTGCCACTACAGCATCCCCTTAAGAGAACTGACAAAGAAAGACGTCCCATTTGTATGGGAAACTGCTCAACTGAAAGCATTTATGAATATGAAAGAAGTATTATGTCAATCGCCGGTTTTAGCGTATTTTGATATAAACAAACCCATTGTATTGAGTGTAGACTCATCGAGCGAAGGAATGGGATGTGTAATTTTCAAGAGGGTAAGCCAGTGGCTTTATGAATCAAGAGCGTTGACACTTATAGAAAAGATGTACAGTCAAATTGAAAAAGAATGTCTTGTCATAGTATTTAGATGTATAAAATTTAATCAATATTTGTTTGGGCAACAATTTACGGTAGAAACTGATCACAAGCCGCTGATTTCCATCTTTAAAAAACCGATGAATAAATTTCCTCCGCGGTTGCAAAGAACGAGAGTTAGCTTGCAGAATTTTGATTTTGAGTTAAAATATATTCCTGGAAAGGAAATTGTAGTAGCAGATCATTTAAGTAGATCTCATTTAAAAGATTCGAGTAATTCGGAAGAGGAAAAGATAGAGGCATTTGTTGCAATAATTGAACAAAGTTTGAATGTATCAGATACTAGATTAGAAGACATAAAGGAAAAAACGAGCAATGATGCTGAATTGCAGAATGTGTTAAAATATATTCGTGAAGATTGGCCTGAAAATAAGTATGAGGTATGTGAAAGCGCTAAACCGTACTATTCATATAAAGAGAAATTAAGTGAGAGCAAAGGAATAATATACACAAACTCATGTATAGTCGTACCTCGTGTATGCAGACCACTAATGTTAAAAAATATACATTATGCGCATTTTGGAAAAGAAAAGTGTAAAGCGTTAGCTAAAGGAAACTGTTGTATTGTCTTGTAGATTGTTCGTGTCGAAGTTTATACCTAATACCTTATTATAGTAGATACTTACAGTAAATATATAGAAATAGATAAGCTAAATGATATAACTGCGGAAACGACGATAGATTTACTGAAGAAAATATTTGCGAGACATGGAATACCACGAATTTTATACTCAGACTCTGGTACACAATATTCAAGTTCTAAGTTTAAGCAATTCGCAAGCAATTGGGGTTTTAAGCATTTAATGACAACACCAATTCATCATCAGTCAAACGGATTGGCTGAAAGGCATATTCAGACGGTAAAAAGAATATTAAAGAAAATTGTGCAGGAAGGAAAAGATATAGAGTTAGGATTGCTTCAACTTAGAAACATGCCAGTTGATGCTAGTGGTGTTACACCAGCGGAGCTCTTGTATGGTCGAAGAGTAAGGAATATAATACCGGAAGGGAATAGAGCAGAGGTCAAAAGAAAAGCGTTTGTTAAGGAATTAGAGAAAAGACAAGTGATGCAAAACAGATATTATGATAAAGGCTCAAAAGAGTTAAAGCAACTTATAATCGGTGATACAGTAAAAATACATAGTAAAAACAAGCGACTTCCTCATCAAGGAGGAAAAGTAGCTAGGTTATCCGATAATCCTCGATCATACAAGATAAAGACAGAACAATGTAATGTAATTGAGAGAAACAGAAGAGCGCTTACAGTTGAAAAAATATTTGTTAAGGAAACTGATATCATGGATTCTTTTACAGAGAATCAACTTGAGAGTAGTAACAGTAATACTATTGAAACTAAAAAGTTCAACAATCTGTTGTGGAAACTACGACACAACAAAAACCAATTGTAAGAACTAAGGCTGGTAGAATTGTAAACAAATCGTATTATTTAAAAGATTAGGTATGCATGGTGAACAGAGAACTCAACCATTTATTTTGAACACAGAGATCGCTCGCAGTTTAAGTTAGTTATAGGTGAGCTGTAGTTTTTTAAATATATATACAAAAAAGAATCGTTATGTTTATTTTTTATTTTATAAAGAAGGGAGATGTTATGGTTGAAGTAGTAAGTCTATGGCTGTGTAAACGAGGCTTGAGATAACTAAAGAGAGTGAACGTGAGGTGGCGTGGCGGTAGCGATCGGAGAGCGACGACTTCAGAGTAGCGTTAGCCAGGGACACGAGAGCATGTAACAAGAGACTGACAATAAAGTATTATATGTATATCCAAGCAATAGACTGTTGTTCCTTAAGAAGCTCATTACAGAAGCAACTCAACTTGAAGTGTTAGGTCATTTTGCAATGAATTCAACATTGTCTATTCTCAAGCTGCAGCTGCAAAAGGTGTCTCATAACATGTACAAAGACAATAATACTATGAGCCTGCATTTGGTTATTTAACCTTCGGCGACTTTGGATCATAGCGCGTAGAGCTCGTAATGAGAAGGGCTACAAACGTAGATATTTAAAAAAATTAAGTTGACCTTTATTTGATCTTGACGCCTCCACCCAAGGTCAAATTTTTTTAAATCAAAGTATGTCCTTCTTGCTCCCCTACATTCTCTCCAAATCGTGTTTTGATATCATTACTAATTCCCGTGATATTTCGACTGAAAGTTTTCAAATTAATATATAATATTCAATATAAAGCACCAATTTCATATATAGTCACATATAATCATATATATTTATATATAATTATATATAATTATATATAATCTTTTTTCCCCGGGTACATATAAGATTCATATAGAAGTATATATGTTACAGTTAAAACTCGAAATCCGTCAAAACCCGAATTTACTGGTAAATTCTAGTTTTAACTAAGCCCTTTCGGTAATTCGCGTTCTAACTGAAAGAATTTAGTTAAAACTAGAATTGACCGAATGCTTTAGTACATTCGCGTTTTAACTGAAATAATTCAGTTAAAACTAGAATTAACTGATCGCTTTAGTAAATTCGCGTTTTAACTAACATAATTTAGTTAAAACTAGAATTGACTGATTGCTCTTAGTGAATTCGCGTTCTAACGTGTCGCCGGCGCGCTTGTCAATTGTCTAATACGTGCAGTCGTGCAAGTCAGTACAATTGTGGACGGTGCTGATCGTCCACAACGCGATGTGTGCATTTGAGAAACGTCCACGACGCGTTCTGCATAATTTGCATGTACTTTAAGTTATAAAGCGAAGTCTACGCTGCCTACCGGCGGAAGTGGGTGCGGGAGCCGGCCGAATAAGGCTCCCCCTTGCACCCCCCCCCCGCCTGGGTGTGTGTGTGTGCGCGTGTGTGTGTGTGTGTGTGTGTGTGTGTGTGTGTGAGTGACGCCTTTTAAAAGTATTTAAGTGTTTAAAGCGCGTCAACTAACCTATGTAGATTAGTGACGCATATCTTGCAAAATTTATTACGTGAAAAGTATTGCTTGTACAAAAAAACTTATAGAACATTTTTTGTAGAGAATTTTATAAGCTACAAATTTTGTAATGACTATTTTTGCCGTAGGACTAATGAATAAAAAAATATTCGCGAAAAACTGTTTTTCTTTACCTTTGACCCTTTGTAAAATTTTTAGCAGGGGTCACATCGATGGGGACTTTTCACATATTGTTTTTAACGACGAAATAAAGGTTCATGCAAAAATTTAGCTACATGCAAATTAATCCGCAGAAAAATCCTAATTTTCCTGTACTATTTTAAAGAGCGGCAACCGCAAGTCTTGATCGATTTTGCTTAGACAACCTAATACCACTGTGTTTGCAATAAAATTATCTTTATTTTTTGTATAGTTTAATTAAAGAAAACAGATGAGTGTAAATTAGTAATATCAACTCACCTGTTTATACCTGGCAACCCGGTAATAGGGAGCAGTAAAAGATAGGGAACTTAACTTTTCCTTTCTACTTATTCTTTGTACTTTCGATTGGTACTGAATGTTTTGAGAATACAAATAAGTGTAGAAATAAAAAAAATTAATTAAATTATTTTTAATTAAGGGTAGCCTTGAGCTGATTTAATTAGGCAATCCATCTGCGATTTGTTTGTTTATTCATTAGGTTTGATAAAAAATTCCTTTTATTAGGAAAACAGATGGGTGAAGGTCGTTGTAGTTCGGGATCTTGTACTATTAGAGAAAAACGTTCCAGACAAAAACTGTATGGTTTTGAGGGGAACATAAGATGGTGTCATTGATTTGACCTTGGGTGACATCGTTAAGGACGGGTCAAGGACACCTTCAGTTTCTTAAATGGAACCTCCTATTTTTTATTGCATATTCTTATAGCTTATGTCGAGAGCTTTCCAAAACACTATAATTAAGTATTTTTTTCATTAAGTACTTTTCGAGTTATAAGGCTTGAAAGTTACAGTATTGTGACATAATATTTTGTTAAGTATTTATAATTCAAATTCCTTACTTTTTATTTTTGCAAACAATATGAATTAATTAATGTAAAAAAACAAAATTTATAAATAAGTAGCAAAATTGCACAGAAAAAGTACAAAGATATTAATTGTACAGAAGAATACAAAAATATATAGTTATTACACTTTTATTTTTACAATTTTTTAATCGTTCGTAAAAAAATCTTATTGCTTACATATACGTGTTCGATTGGATTATAAAAATCATTTGTATAAAATTTGTTTCAATATACCGACATGCACGGTCGTGTCTAATCACATTTAGTTCCAATCATCTAGCGTATCCATGAATTTATTATATTATTATATGACCCAAAGACAATATCAGTTTATACATATATGTAAAAGAACTTAATACTGATGCAAATATTCTTTGCCAATTATTTACAGCTCTTGTTTATATTGCATCTGTTTATTTACCATTTATATAATTAGAATAAATTTTAGTCATAAAAACTGAAAATATTACTAATTACAATAAAAAAATAAGAATTTTGTAGGAATTATATAGAAATCATTAAATAAAGAAACTAACTATTATGATATTCATAATTCAATAACAATATAAAGCATATTATTTAAAAAATATATTCAATTATTTGTCATTAATTTCATTTTACTTGAACAATTCTCATTTTATTCTTTATGCTTATTATTCTTTATGCTAGTATTATATTATATTATAATAATATCTGTTAAAATTATTCGTTATTTTTTATAATCTCGACCAATTTGTAATGATAGTTTAATTCCAAGTGTACTTACGAATCGCGTAATCACTCGAATTACTTGAAACGAGACAAATACGGGATATTACAACAGTTTTACAATTAGGATCTGACATTTTCCTGAACGCTTATCTGAATTGGTGTTATTTCATATACGGTACTATATATATGATAAGAGTTCCGCTCATTTGTTAGTTTCCTTAATTTAATGCAGCAACGTACTAGCATGATGATGAAATTATACAAAGAAGTTACAAAAAATACGAATTGCCAACAATAGTACAGACCCAAAATTGTATTGAAGAATGAAAACCAAAAGAGGATTATACGTTCTCCTAATTTATAATAAAATTTTAGGTGTAAAAAAAGTGGAATCAAAAATATATAACTGCAGTAATGTATAATCCTAAAAAAAGTTTATTATTAGAAAAAAGATATATAAATCAGTCAAAAACAAAAATAAAAAACTTGGTTGCAAATATCTTATACATATAAAATTTATATTTATATGTAACAAAAATATATAAAATACATAAAATATACATAAAATGTGTACAAAATATTTAGTTGTAGTGCGCTTCAGACAAGATTCGTCTATTATGTAGAGTGATAGTCATACGTCGGTCATTAAGATATGGTACCAGAATCAGAGACGCCCAAGAGTAGTTAAGATGCTATATGCAAATTGGCTGATTTTATGAGTAACCTATAATTAATTCAAATATCTTCTATATATATATATATATATAAGTACCGTCGTCTGTATGTATGTATGTCTGTCTGTCTGACCGCGAACTACTCATTCGTTAGTGGACCGAATTTTTATCAAGGGTACATGAAATAAGGGTAGAATTTCCCGGGGAGTGCCATAAAGTGTATAGTATTTTGCTACCAATTTTCTGGAAACCGATTTTTATAATTTTTCTAATTTTTTAGGAATTAATAAAGGTAAAATTTCCCCGGAATTGCTATAAAATGTACAATTTTTTGTTACCGATTTTTTTGGGAACCGGTTACAAATTTTTTCCAATTTTTCGGGAATTAATTGACCAAATCTTAAAAAATTATATATGAAATAAAAATCGTGTCAAAATTTTTTTTATTTTTGGAGGATAAGTTTAATTTTTTATTAATGGATAATTTTTCATTAATGAATTAATTTTCTTGAAACCGGTTGCGAAGTTTTTCCAATTTTTCTAAAGGGGTTTCCAATTTTTGTTTAAAAAAATGTACGTGATTGTTCTAATTTCCTCAAATTTTAGATATTAGCTGAATTTTTTTTAGAAATAATTTTTCGTTACTTTCTTAAAAACAATGCCCAAATTTTTCTAATTTTTCGGGGATGGCAAAGACGTGTATAATTTTTCATAATTGATTTCAAAATTTTCTAATTTTTTGAGAATGAGTACGATGAGTTTATAGAAAAATTGCTAATAATAAAAGGGTTTCCGATTTCTGCTCCAATTTCCGTAAATTTTGAGATATCAAACTGAATTTTTTTTATGGATAATTTTTATAGATAATTCTTTGTTACCAATTTTTGTGGAAACCGGTTACGAAATTTTTCAAATTTCTCGGGAGTTAATTGATCGAATTTCAAAGAATTGTATATGAAATAAAGGTAGAATTTCCTAGGGTTTGCTATAAAGTGTATAATTTTTTGTTACCGATCTTTTGGGAAACCAGTTACGAAATTTTTTCAATTTTTCGGGAATTAATTGACCGAATCTTAAAGAATTACATATGAAATAGAGGTAAAATTTCCCGGGGATTGCTATAAAGTGTATAATTTTTCGTTACC
>NW_020216120.1:0-14696 GCF_003070985.1 Temnothorax curvispinosus | reverse complement strand
AGCATATATAAGAGCGAACCGTACCAGCGCAGTCAGTCGATCTACGAAAGTCTCACGAACAACAGCCGTTCTGTATTAATTATAAATAAAATTACACGAAACTGCAGCGTGAATATTCATGTTATCCACATTGAACACGATACATTGGTGCCTCCTGTGAGGTCTGAAAGATCCTAAGCGTTCGGACTGCCTGCAGTACGGATTACTTGTAAGGTGATTTACGAGAATCTTTGGCGTACGTTTTACGAAGAACCCCTGGTGAATCGAAAAAGGAAGAACTACGACACGAGGGCCGGCTCAACCCGATCAGATGCGGTGAGTGTATATATTTCTAATCAACTAAGAGTGAGTCGTTCCATATTATACATATTTCATACACGATGGTCGATAGAGTTCAGCTCCTCGTTCAAAAAAGAACGGCGTTAAATTCTCAAATAACTAATTTAGCGAGTCTTCTCGATGAAGATAAAATCAATAAAACCGCATTAAAATTACGAAGCGTTTGTTTATCTGAGTTATATCGCGCGTTCGAGGAATACAATAATGAGCTCGCGGTTTTAGATCCGAACGATGCGCATCAAGTCGAATTTGAAAATATTCAAGATCGTTATTATTCCCTCGCGGGAAGAATTGAAAGCGTGATAAATCCGGACGATGCATCGAATACACCGAGTAACGAATCTCAAGTCAATAACGTAGAATCCGCGACAGCCAGTAAAAAATGTCTGATTAAACTACCGGAAGCCACCTTACCAATATTCAACGGTAAATTTGAGGATTGGCTGTCCTTTAAAAACGCATTTTTTAATATGATAGGTACACATGCAGATTTATCCGACGTGGACAAGCTGCATTATTTAAAGGCAGCTTTAATTGGCGATGCCGCGAACAAAATAAAAATTCTTGCTATCGACGGAGTTAATTATTCTCACGCTTGGGAATTATTAGAACGGTCATACGAGGTTAAACGTGTTTTGATATCCAGACATCTCTCTATGATATTGAATTTACCCGTATTAGACAAGGAAAGCACAAGCGGTTTGTCAAAGCTCGCGTACGACGCTCAGCAACATATAACGTCCCTCGCCGCGCTAGGAGTTACCGTGACCCCCGAGATAGTCGTCCACGTGTTGGAGAGCAAACTACCAAAATCCACAATAGAAAAATGGGAAAATACGCTCGAGAGGGACGAATTTCCGAAACTCGATCAAATGTTCGAATTTCTATATAAAACTGCCGTGTGCGCGTCAAAGCGGGAGAAATAAAAAACGGGATCGGAAAAATCCGTAGGCGAACCTCCGATTAAAGGGCGTTTGTACTAAATACATCACGTAATTGTATAATGTGTAAAATTAAGAAGCATCCTCTTTATTCATGTCATAATTTCAAGCAGCTATCTATACCTAAGCGCATTGAGGCCGTCAGGAACGCGAAATTATGTTACAATTGCTTACGCTCTCATAGAGAACGTCCATGCAAATTTTCTGGTTGCACGATTTGCCTAAAAAGACACAATACATTGTTGCATCGCGAAGATCTAACAACTACGACAAAGTCTGACGTGACGAAAACTGAAACAACGAATCAAGAGACGGTTCATTCAGCATGACTAGCCAATCCGATAGATAATAGATCAACATGTCTTATATCATCTTAAATCACAACCACAATTGTGGATGAGTGTCATGGTATATATTCGCGATGGGCAATACGGTTCTATTAAATGTCGTGCATTGTTAGATACATGTGCAACCGCTAACTTCATTTCCGAACGTATCATAAAGAAGTTACATTTGTCAATCATTCCACATTCGGCGCAATTAACGCAATGAATACTGTATCGAAAGGCTTAGTACAGATCATCATACAATCAACGCACGACGATTTTAGCAAGAGCTTGACATGCTTGACGATACCAGCCGTGGCAGATTTGATTCCTTCCGAGGTTTTTCCGCAAAGCGCAATTAAATTACCTCGAAATATCCGATTGGCGGATCCAGAATTTCATTTACCGCGCGCCGTTGACTTGTTGATAGGTTCCGGCGCGACATTATCATTATTATCTATCGGACAAATTAATTTATCACATTAAAAAGCATGACTTATATTTGCAAAAAACACGCTTGGGCTGAGCGGTTGCAGGGAGTGTGGCACCGCAATTATCATTAAAAAATGAAACATGCTATTTAACAAAATTAGAGTCGCAATTAAATAAGTTCTGGATGCTCGAGGAGATTACGACGAATAAACTGAGATCAAAGGAGGAAGATCGATGTGAAACACATTTTTTGAACACAGTCTCTCGCGACAATCTCGGACGCTATACGGTTCGTTTACCGTTTCGCGAAACGAACAAGCGTCTCGGCGACTCGCGAACAGTTGCATTTAAACGCTTATTAACGTTGGAGCGAAAGTTCAACGCCAATCAGATTTTGAGGAACGAATACACGCGAATCGTCGATGAATACTTAAAATTAAATTATATATTCGTAATAGAAGATGTCGACGACGGTTATTACATGCCCCATCACGCCATAATTAAAGAATCCAGCAATACTACAAAGATGCGAATAGTATTTGATGCGTCAGCAAAAACGAGTAATAACATCTCTCTTAACAATATACTTATGGTGGGTCCTACGATCCACAAAATAAATTATTTTTCCACTTAATTCGTTTCCGCACATATAGATTTGTCATCAGTGCTGACATTGAAAAAATGTACTTACAAGTGCTACTACACCCGGATGACAAACGGTTTCAACGCATTTTTTGGCGTAAGAACAATAAAATTCAAACATACTTCAATTCAATACACTCACATTCGGTGTCTCATCCTCGCCGTTTCTCGCAACTCGCGTCCTTCAAATTAGCCGATGACGAACGTCATGTGTCTCCTAGAGCGGCAGAAATTCTTAAGGAACATCTATACGTAGATGATCTGTTATCCGGAGCAGGTAGCATTATCGAAGCCCGAGCAATCAGAAATGAGTTAATTGCGTTACTCTCGCGTGGTGGCTTCACCATAAGGCAATGGGCGTTTAATGATGAACGCATCATTAATGACCTCGCGACTCGCGACTAGTGCATTACACGCAAACTTTATATTCGATAAAGATCGTTCCTTAAAAACACTCGGTATAACGTGGCACGCGCAAGATCAAATACGCTATTATGCTCGAAATATTAAGATAGAACGGTTGACGAAACGAAATATATTATCGGAGCTTTCAAAGATATTCGATCCGTTGGGTTTATTAAGTCCCGTCGTGTTATACGCTAAAAAACTAATGCAGGATTTGTGGCGATGTCAAGCAAAGTGGGAGACGAATCCGTTCCACAAGACATACACGTAACCTGGCTAGAGTTCGCTCGACAATTTAAAGTGATAAATCAAATTTCTTTCGACCAAAAATTATTATTAGATGACTATCAGAATGTTCAACTTCACGGTTTCTGTGACGCTAGTAATATCGGTTACAGCGTGTGTATGTACGTTCGTTCGGGAGATGGACGCGGAAACACGACTGTCAAATTATTATGTGCTAAATCCCGCGTCGCGCCGTTAAAGACCGTTACGATACCTCGACTGGAGCTTTGCGGTGCACTATTGTTAACAAGGCTTCACCACGAGGTGAAAGACGCGTTAAGTATTATACCCGATAAAACAATTTTTTGGTGCGATTCGACTGTCGTGCTACATTGGCTTAAAACGTCACCACATTTGCTTAATACTTTTGTTGCTTCTCGCGTCGCGGAAATCCAAGGTCTTACGAAAGGAGTGGAGTGGCGACACGTTAGATCCGAGGATAATCCGGCTGACGCAATATCACGAGGTCAATCACCATACGCGTTTTTACAAAATCGCACATGGTCATCTGGGCCCATGTGGTTAAACAAAAACGATAGTAAATGGCCTAACGAATTCGTACAGAAAACCGAAGTGCCCGAGTTAAGAAAAAATATGTCTGGCCACGACAGTTTATGACCTTGAATTATTTGAAAGATGCTCTTCATATTCGAAGTTACTTCGAGTTCTCGCCTTTTGTTTACGTTTTCGGCCTAATAACACACATTCCGGTTCGCTACGCGTGAAAGAAATCAATGAAGTCGAAATACGACTATTAAAAATTATTCAAGTTACGCAGTTTTCTAAAGAAATTAGACAGCTAAAGGATAAGAGCTTTACAACCAATAGTAGAATATTGAATCTGACCCCCTTTTTAGACGATGACGGCCTCATTCGTGTAGGAGGACGCCTTCAAGGTTCAAAATTGACATTTACGAGCAAACATCCTATTCTACTACCAAGCCGAAACAGTTTGACTGATCGGATTATTCGTAAAGTTCACGAAAAACAACATCACGCCGGCATTCAAACTACTTTATACGTCCTTCGACAAAAATACTGGATATTAGATGGTCGCAATCAGGTACGGAAGGTCGTCCGTGCTGGCACGCGTTGTTTTCGATTTAATGCTAATACTGTCGAATACAAATTAGGAAATCTTCCGTCGGTTCGCGTCTGCCCAGCAATTCCATTTACCATCATCGGCATAGACTTCTGCGGGCCGTTCTACGTGAAAGAGAAAAAACATTGTAATCGAGGACGCATAAAGGTTTACATATGCGTATTTATTTGCATGTCAATAAAGGCGGTCCATCTCGAAGTTGTTAGCGATCTATCAACGGAGGGTTTTCCCGCGGCTTTACGGAGGTTTATCGCGAGACGAGGGCGGCCGGAGCACATCTATTCGGACAATGGTACGAACTTCGTGGGCGCAAATAACCAGTTGAAGGAAATGTACGCTTTATTCAATTCTAAAAGTCACCAAAATCGGGTATCTGACTTTGCAATTGAATATCACATAATGTGACATTTTATACCTCCAATGGCGCCGCACTTTGGAGGTTTATGGGAATCCACGGTCAAACTCTTTAAACACTATTTTAAGCGTGTCGTAGGAGATTTGCTATTTACATTCGAGGAGCTGAACACATTTGCCATCGAAATCGAAGGCATTCTGAACTCTAGGCCTATTACATCGCTATCATCTGACCCGAACGACTTACTCGTGTTGTCCCCCGCTCATTATCTGATCGGAAAGCCACTTACAGCCCTTCCGGAGGGCGATTTGTCCGCTGTTCCAGCAAATAGACTATCCACCTGGCAACATATCTCAAAGGTGTGACAGGACTTTTGGAAACGATGGAGTCTGGAGTACTTAAACGAGCTTCAAACCCGAAATAAATGGATCAAGGAAAGACCGAAGCTCGAAGTTGGAGCCGTGGTTCTTGTAAAAGACAAAAATCTACCCTGTACACAGTGGGCCTTAGGCAGGGTCATAACGACTCATCCAGGTAAAGACGGAATAGTACGAGCCGCCACCGTCAAAACGAAGTTTGGAGAGCTCAAAAGAGCTGCAAAATGTTTGTGCCCGCTGCCAATCGAAGGGGAGCACACATAACTGCTTGCTGCAAGGTTTATTACAACATGTGATGCGTACTACAAATGATGCGTACATTAATAACGGGATGTGTCGACATTTCAAACGACTCCACCTTTCAATATATATTAACATATCAATTACAACATTAATGAAAACTACATATGTACGTACACCTCCGGAGGTCCGGGCGATACAGAGCATCAGCCTCTAGGCGTTGTCGTCAGTAAATCCATGAGCAGGGCAACTCAGAGTGTTAACTTCTAGGCGTTGTTGTCTATTGACTCATGGGTAGGACTCAGGGCATCTGCTCCTAAGCGTCATTGCCCAGACTTAATGTATCAAATACGTTATATTAAGATTAGAATAAATCAGAGAGTCACCTCTAGGCGTTGTTGTTCGTTGACTCATGATCGGGACGATTCAGGGTGTCTACTCCTAAGCGATATACAATAATGCATTTCTTGTCACGACAGCGAAATCAAATGTGTATATATATATGACCTCTACCAACATTTGCGATTTCAAAAATCGGTTCTAATGTATACATGCGTTCCGAATTAGTTGGTCGATGCCTCTCAACGGGGGGAGGATGGATCGATTGTAAAATAACGCAAAATGTTATAACACAAAGTCGTACCTATAATGCCTAATCGGCGATTCTTTGTTATGCTTGAATGCTTTTTTTATTTTCTCTGTCGGCATACATATAAAGAGATCGGCTCTTAGGATCTAGATATTAAAGGCGCGCGACAGCGATCCAATCACTCCGCGGTTCCCTTTGTTGTGTTGTTACCCGAACCGACGGAAAATAAACAATACGCCGACTAAACCGTTTGAAGTCCGAGCATATATAAGAGCGAACCGTACGAGCGCAGTCAGTCGATCTACGAAAGTCTCACGAACAACAGTTGTTCTGTATTAAGTATAAATAAAGTTACACGAAACTGCAGTGTGAATATTCATATTATCCATATTGAACACGATACAGACTTTATACAGATATTTAACGCGGGCGCGGTTGCCGGAATTACAAGTGTGAGTTACGCGGCTTTCCTACGGACAGGGTTTAACACAGGCGAAATACAAAAAACGGAACGCGAAATTTACAAGCGATATATGCGGATGCATACGGAGTTATTTTATACGTTTAACGCGGGGGTATACGGGAATCAAATTATGACACGCGGTGTATGCCGATGCGCGTAGGCGGTACGCAGAGAATTACGATACGCGGACTATGTACAACGGTCTGACGCGGCGAAATCTATACGCGTATCTCCCGGGCGACGCGGTCGGGAAAATCCGTTGGAATGAAACGGCCGGTCAGGTTGAAGCTGGCCGGCCGGTCGATTCTGGAATTCTCGGTGCTTCGGCGACAAGACGGCTTGTCCAAGCCCAAGTTGCCTTGACCCCGCTCTTTTGACGTTGCAACCGAGATTTGGCAGTGTGACAGAATTTGAGCAGCGCCTAAGATCTCTTGGAACGAGGACCAGATCACTGGACCCCACTTTCTCTGCCGCTCTAGGAATCGGAAGGTGTCTTCTCTCGGAACCAGCGGATCGGAGAGCTGTCTCGAGGTGAAGTGTCTTACCGTCGCGGAACCGATATTTTATATCCCCCCCCCCCCCCCGGAGCGATAGATTCGATGGGGATAGCCGATCTCCGTGCGAGACGCGCGCTGGACGGAGCGGCGCGGAATTACGGTTCCCGGTCGCGCTCTCGCGCTCGGCGAAAATCGGCTCCCGTTGGTGCTTGTCGGCGTTCCGAGGGGATATCGGTGCTGCAAGTCGTTAATTACTAATGACTCGCGCACACAATCGAATTTGTGAGCGATTAAGGTCCAGTTTCACAAGTAACTTTTAACCTTGATTAACTCATTCTTCGTCTTTTTCTAAGGAGAACGTTAGAAGGAGACGAAGAGTGAGTTAATTTAAGGTTAAAAGTTAACCGACACTTGTGAAACGGGGCCTAAAAAGGATGTGGGCGTACCGCGCCCTGTCTTTGCCCGACTGGTGTTTGTTCGAGCGGCACCGGACCGGTGGTCGCCGGGAAGCAATGCGTTTCTGGAGCGCATCGTTATAAAAGAGGAATGTGACGAGAAGAAAACGGGTCACAGTTCTGTTCCCAGAATGCTGAGACAGTGGCAGAGTCGCGCGGAACAGATACGGAGCAGCGTACGTGCTCCGATCGGGGTCACCGGGCACTCCTTCCGCCTTAATGAAATGAATATATATGTCAATAGCGACAGGATCAGACAAATCGCTTCTGAGAGTAACCGCGCATCCTTAAGTGTTGGTCTACAACCTTGCTTTAAAGGATATTTAAGCTTTAAGCCGTAAGAAATTGACCAATCACAATGGAATGTGAGGAGAATACTCGATTGTGATTGGGCAATTTCTTACGGCTTAGAGCTTAAATACCCTTTAAAGCAAGGTTGTAGATCAACACTAACGCGTGTTAAGTTACTAAACCTCTTGTAATAAAGTGAGAGCAAATACATCCTCTTTTACTGTAAAGTACAAAGTGTTGTTTATTAGTGCGTGGATCTTAATCCTTTGGGCGCCTACATCCCGACCTCCTTCACGACTACGGGCACAACAGATGCTGGAATGCTTTCCTTGTTTTCCCACTTTTTTTCTCCCCACCAACTACACAATTAGACAAGAAAAGCGTCCCAGCAAGCACATCTCTGTCCTTTAGATCTTCCCTACAGCTCTCTAATGGCAATGTTCAGTCTATTATGTATATCTATGTCTGCAATGTCCAAAGTCACAACATTAGCAGAAACCTTTTTAAATTTGTCACTTTAGCAAATGCAATTTATTGCGAACGGTATCATCAGGTCATGCAAGTATAATTCACACGCGCTCTAAAAGAACCACTGTCAAACACAATCAAAATCATCATATACATTAGCTGCATGGCATCGATTTAATAACCCTTAAATGCCACACCTCTCAAGAATCTCGTAAATGACATGAGGGGTCTAAAAGACCCCAGCATGAAAAATGTCTCCTTACTCATTGATTTTTTTATCTTTAGTTATGAAAATAAATTTTTCATAACTAAATTTTTTTCAACGTTGTTCAAGGCTTAAAAAAGAGAATAAAATGCTTATATTGTTAAAATTTCAATTTCAACATAGTATAAAAAATTAAGTAAACTGAGTACTGCTAAGTGTACAAACGGGTAGGTCAATCACTCAACTATCAATGGGAACATAAGCTCCATTTTTGGCAAGAACATTTGAAAACATTTCATTCTAAAGAGTCTGGGGACCGCTGGACCCCACAGGGCATTTAAGTGTTAAACTGTGAAATACTCGAAAATAGGAAGGCGAAGGAAATTGAAATAAAATATAATATTTAAAATTTAATACGTAATAATATCAGAAAAAATTTTGCAAGGCCCACAGATTTTTAAATTTTTTCGGATTAAACGGAAAAACGTACTATTATGCCAGCAGTAAATAGCATTGATATTCCGCCATGATGAGTATCTTATTGGTTACTTCTGTGACTGTAAAGGAATAAATTTAGGTATTGTAGAGAATAATAAATTAAATGGAGCGAAGCGATCTGAGTTACACAAAAAACTTTATTTTAAAATTTAAAGAGTACATACAAATGATGGCGTATACAGGTCGCATCGGCGGCCGGTCGATCCGCCTCGTCGGATTTTTCGTGAGGAACTGAAGCATTGTCAGAACTGTCTTAGAGCGTTTATTGTCGCCAAGTGGCCGTTATTTCCCGACGAAGTGATCGACGGCTTAGGTGTCGCGATTAAAATTAAATAGAAATGCGGGTCAGTCATCATAACGCAAGACGGCTCGACATTGCGGTGCCAACAGGTCCTACAACTTTGCTATCCCGACCATTAATCGCCCCGATTAATTATACAAATCTTAACATGGAGTCCACAATCGCATATCATCTGACGCTTTCCATGTACCGCGATACGTGGTTTGCAAGAGCTGAAACTTCAACTCTTAACACATATCGATCGTTTGTAAATACGCAGTCTATCTTATACGACTCTTTGAATTTTTGTATCATCTTTGGTGAAACACACACACACGCTCACGCACACGCACACACACACCACACACACCACACACACACACACACACACACACACACACACACGCACGCACACACACACGCGCGCGCGCGCGGAGAACAATCAAAATTCTTTATCATAACTTTATCGCCTATCTGATATTTCTTTGAGGCTTTGTGCCGACGATCGTAAGTGCACTTATTCACATCTTGATTCTTCAATATTCGCTCGCTGACTCGCTTGTGTAAGCCTGCTAAGTTACTAACTTGCCCACTGATTTCAAGCACGTCTCGGACGCGCGGAGTCAGAAATGTCTTTATCACTTTAAGGGCCAGTTTCACCAATTCAATTAACTGTAATCTTCGATTAAACTCATCTTTTTCTAACTGTCCCCCTTAGAAATAGACGAACAGTGAGTTTAATAGTTTAATCGAAGGTTACAATTAGTTGGAGATGGTGAAACCGGCCCTAAGACCTCAATCTGTTGGTCAATACCTTCGTTGGTGACCGTGTAATTTAAATAATCTAGCTTTGTGTGAAGAAATCGGCATTTGTCTAATCGTAGCTCTTAAGAGATTCGCAATAAGTTATTTAAAATTTTTTTCCAATGCCTGAAAATGATGCCCGTGAAAAAAGAATTAGACTGACATATATCCAAGTACGGTTTGCTGCCACAAAGGCAGCACACTCCGGTCGAGCTGTAAGAGCGCGTCTGGCGCAGGACTTCGCGCATCAACAGATCTGAGGACATCTTGCCTCCCGCTACGTGGCACTCTTCTTCTAACGTGTACGTCACTTCGATTGTACTCGAACAGAAATATATTCTTACATTGTTGCTTACTCCGTCTATTTAATTAGTTAAGGATCCAACATTTGACGACGAGGATAAGTACGAGCGAGTTGAATAAAGTGGCTCGGGTGTGAGCGTGATTAGCGTAAAATGGATAAAGTCCGGCGAAAATATTATGAGCCACATGCCCGATATTGTCGCGTTCACTTACATACATGTCCAATTCCAAGGGAGCTAGATCGACAGACAACTACACGGAAAAAAGTCTTACATCCAACGATGTCCGACAGCGAGGATAAAGAGGACTCTGACAAAGCGAATCCACCAGTGGCTGAAAAAATGACAGTCATTATAGGTACGCTATCAGAATTCGACGCTGCGAAGGAAAAATGGAATGGATACATTGAAAGGTTTGAATTCTTTCTCGAAGCTAATAAAATTACCTCTGAGAGCGCCAAGCGATGCACACTTTTTACTGCGGTAAAATTTACGATATTATTAAAAATTTTATTGCACCGGACACCCCTAGCTTTGTGTCGTATGATGAAATTATAACGAAGTGTAAAGCTCATTTCTGTAAATCTCCGAACGAATTATTAGCACGAGTCCGTTTCCAGAAAAAGGATCAAAAGCAAGGCGAAAGTCTTAAAGACTTCGAAAGAGAACTCCGAAAGCTAGCACAGGAGTGCAAATTCGGAGGCGCGGGGGAATCGCTGCCGATGAAGATTATGCTGCGAGACAGGTTCGTGGCAGGACTCATTGACGGTGAACTCCAACGATACCTGTGCCGCCGTCACAAAGAATCTATCACTCCGGCGAATAAGAATGGACTTACTTTGGAAAAGGCCCTTGAGATAGGAAGCAGTATCGAGGATACCGACGTGACACGTGCGAAGAAACAGCAGATGACGGATGAAATTATGGACCTGATGGAGAGGCGACGACGGCTCAAGGGCAGACAGGAGGAATACAAGAGAATACAAACCCTGATTAAAAAGGAAATCAGGATTGCAAAACAGAATTGGATGAAGGAGAGATGCGAAGAGCTGGAGAGTCTTATATCGAAGCACGATTCGTTTAATATTCATCGAAAGGTGAAGGAAGTAGCAGGTTTGTATAAAAGACGCGCACCTGTGGCTATATGTGATGAGCAGAACAAGGTCATACTGGAAGAAAACGAGGTCAAGCGTACTTGGTAAGTGTATGTGACCAGGCTTTTTGAAGACACCAGATCGGATGTCCGGCTCGATGGGGAGGAGCCGGAAGGCCCTATCATACTCAAATCGGAGCTACTGCATGCCATCGCAACTGCTAAGAGCGGGAAGGCCGCGGGACCAGATGAGATTCCTACAGAATTAATAAAATTTGTAGACGAAGACAACATAGAGACGATACTAGTACTATATTCAGTAGAATATACAACATCTGATAATACCAGAGGAATGGCTGATATTAACTTTCATAGCCATTCCAAAGAAGCAAAGACCAAAAAAGTGCACAGATTTCCGTCAGCTTCATGAGCCACATGCTGAAAAATATTCCTCCGCATAATCTACGCTCGCATAAGGTCAAAGTGTGAATGGGATCTAGATGACTCGCAGTTTGGGTTCAGGAATGCCTTCGGCACACGTGAAGCGATCTTTGGGACAAATGTCCTCTTACAAAAATGTCGAGACCACTAGAAAGATGTCTTTGCATGCTTCATAGATTATGAGAAGGCATTTGACCGTGTCCTACATACTAAACTTATTATGTTCCTCCGTCAAGCAGGAGTGGGTGAAAAAGATGTCAGGGTGATAAAAACCTATACTGGCAGCAAAAAGCTGAAATAAGGTTTTGGAACTTGACAGCCTCAAGAGTGGACATACAGAGGGGTGTTAGGCAGGGGTGTATACTTTCTCCCCTCTTGTTTAACCTCTATGCGGACAAAATCTTCAAGGAGGCTATAGGTGACTTAGAACTCGGAATCAAAATAAATGGAGTATGTATCAGCACCATTAAATATGCAGAAAACACTGTCATCATCGCCGAGAATATAGAGGATTTCCAACTACTTTTAAATAGAACCTCAGAAGCTGGGCAAAGGATGGGTCTAAAAATCAACACAAACAAGATAAAGATAATGGTCTTCAGCCGCGCTAGCCACGAGGGCGCTTTACTACACCTTGATGGCGTAAGGATAGAACGCGTTGCATCGATCGAATACTTGGGATGCCTGATCACAGAGGACCTGTATCCCGATCGAGAGGTTAGGCGTTGAATAAAGATTGCTCGCGGAGTCTTCAATAAGATGAGAGCCTTTTTTTGCGAAGACAACCTTAACCTGAGGCTGAGACGGAGAATGGTTAAGTGCTATGTATGGTCAGTGCTATTATACGGTGTGAAGACGTGGACTCTCAAAACGAGCACGCTGAACCGTTTGGAAGCATTTGAAATATGGGTCCTAAGGAGAATGCTGCGAATTTCTTGGGTCGATAGAATTACGAACGCTGATGCCTGGAGGAGAGCAGGTGCACAGCGAGAGTTGCTGATAACGGTCAAATGTAGAAAGATCAAATACCTTGGTCATGTCTTGAAAGGGGAAAAGTACCGCCTTCGCCAACTAATATTAAAAGGAAGGATCGAGGGTCGACGTGGAATCGGAAAGAAGAAGCTTTCATGGTTCAGAAATATTAGAGCATGAACTGGGGTACGGAGCGCGGAGGAGCTCTTTCGTATAGCTGTGGATAGAATAATTATGGCCAGAGTGATCGCCAACGTCCGGGGGACCGGGCAGGGCACGTGAAGAAGAAAATCGAGGGTACCGAACGACTACAAAAGCAGTTGAAAGGAAATGAGCTACAGCTCGTCAAGCAGATGGAACAATGTCCAAAGAAGAAGAACTCGAAGGAAAGTTCTGACAAGGAGAAAAAATTATGCTTTCGGTGTAACAAACCGCATCATACTCCAGATAAGTGCCATTTCAAGAAAGCTGTGTGCAAATATTGTGACAAAGAGGGTCACATTGAACAGGCGTGCATAACAAAGAAAAGGAGAGTACGAAAAAATGAGAAAAGTACAAAAAATGCTCGAATCACACATTTGTACAAAGATTCCGAATCAGAAGTAGAATATGTTCATTCTATAGCGCCGCATCGATCAAAAATTCACAGCACAAAGACTCGCTACAGCACCAAGGTAAAACTAAACAACATTGAAATAGTTATGGAGGTAGATAACGGGGCAGATGAGTCCTTAAGGTTGTATGACCCCTTAGAAGAAAAAATGCCAAATTCTTCAAACTTTGTCAGGTGATGAGTATTATAATAATAAAGCATTGTGCCAAGTTTGAACAAGTTTGCGAGGCCCGTTCAAAAGTTATAACAATTTGAATTTAACATGGGCTCTTATGGGAATTCATCAAGTTTCACTGTTTTTTCAACTTCATTTAAGAAATTAATATTGAAGAAAATATGGCATCCTTTTAAAACTTTGCAGAAATATTAATAAACATCTTACAAACAAATTAGAACCAAAAAAATTATGACTTCGAGGATATTTTCTGAAATATTGAATAAAAACCAAACAGAGAACAGTCTCGCTTGGTCTCACTGAACTCGTAAGTACAGAGATCCGGCAACAGCGCACTATGACGTCACATTAGAACCTCTCTCTCCGTCACTCTCCGTAAAGGATAACAAATACTACAGAGGTCCGTTACTTTTTCCAATAGAGCCTCCTGTGTATCGAAAGTGTGCTCTGAGCACGTGTAATATACAGACGCATCGTTTGAGGTTAGTTTTCGCTTGCGCTACGAAAATGCCGAAAGTAAAACGTTACATGTGGAAAGGAAAAGTTGTCACTGAAAAAGTGTACAATCAACGGTTAGCATAGACAAATACTGGGAAACGTTTGAAGACACGAGTCGAAACCACACCAGATGATTGTAACAATTCCATGGCACATGTAACGTTTTACTTTTGGCATTTTCGTAGCGCAAGCGAAAACTAACCTCAAACGTTGCGTCTGTATATTACACGTGCTCAGAGCACACACTTCGCGTTCACGCAGCTGATGTCAAGTAAGATCAATGCTACCAACTTACAGAAAATGCGACGTTGTCGCGATCAAAATACTTTTTTATGAGAGCTATTGTATTTAATTTATTAATAAATGACGTAAATAAATAACGTAATATAATTTCATTAGTATTTTTAAACAGTAATTACTATGTTTTGTTACTTTTTAAAGATTTTCACACTTTCAGATTTTCGTTTGTGTCAGTTGCAAGTCAGGTACAGTCTTTCTAAAAATCATTAAAAGTGAAAGTTTGCATACGAGAAAATATGCATAAAAATGTCTCTATAGCTCTTAAAAACACAGGCAACCGTTATTTTAATAAAATATTAATATAAATA
>NW_020216119.1:0-2983 GCF_003070985.1 Temnothorax curvispinosus | reverse complement strand
TGTGTGTGTGTGTGTGTGTGTGTGTGTGTGTGTGTGTGTGTGTGTGTTCGATCCAGTGTTTACATTTTTCTCGCAACGGTTTTTCAACGGTGTTTAACACCGACTATAATTTATCTTTTTTTTCAATTAATTTGTACAGGATGGAGAACAGCGGCGACAAAAAAGTGGACAACGAAAGCGAGAGCGAGAGCGGCACAGTCGACAAAAAAGAGCCGAAAATCGAAGTATGCGGCATGTGCGGCCGCAAAGAGTTTTCAGATAACAGCGACATCTCCGACGCACCGTCGAGGTGTTCGTGCTGCGACGTAAGAAGCGGCAGCGAATGCAGCCTCAGGAGGGTTCGAGAAGTAGTCTGCCCAACCAATGTGAAACGTATGTACTGCGACGTTTATTTCTCTATATGATTATTGCCGGCCCGTGACGCGGGACGGAATAGCGTGTAGCAAATATATGATCGGGTGGCAGAGCGGATCTCAAAAGCGATACGGAACAATGTTGGGCGCCAGGTGTGGATACGGCCACACCACCGTTTACTCTAAAATGGCGCGTAGGCAAGGAAACTCTCAAGCAAGCCTACGCGTCTCTCTCACCCGCAAAAAATACTCTACATAAACTCTACAAAGATCCGACATAAACTCTAATTATCGACACAACTCTTAATTCACACGTCATGACACATCCGCTCTGGCCGATCGCAACGACTGCTCAGGAATTTCGTTAGAGGGTCGTGGTCCTTACATAGGCCGAATGCAGAGGGGTTTGACCTTGGCGAGGCGAAACAAACACAAAAGAAAGCACTCAAGTAACATGTAAATCAAAATATAATATAAGAGAAAGCGTGATAATAGCGGTACACTTACAGGACGCGAACGAAGCATTCACCGCGATCCATCGCAATTCCCCGACCACGCAAGGTCGTTCGAAGGGTTCGCGCGTTATAAACAAACTCGGACGCAGAACTAATATTCTCGGAAAAACGTACGAGTAACTTGTACTCGCAATAGAAGTATGCGAAGCGCAATAATATACGCCGATGAAAGAATACACGCACGAAATAGTCTACGCTAAGAAATACGCGAAAAGTAATAAGATACGCCGACGGAATAATACCCGCAATCACCATAATCCACGCTAACTAACGAAAGAGTAAAATAAACGATACGCGCACAATAATCTCTCGCAAAATAAACGATACGCGCAATATAACTCAACGTTCCTCGCAAACTAAACGATACACGCAATATAACTCAAAGTTTCCCGCAAACTAAACAATACACGCAATATAGGAGTTCTCACATAACACTTCTCATAAATAACGCGAAGCCTCGCCGCACGGTCCACACCGCGAGCACGTGATACTCACGCCTAATTCAGCCCGGGGCGTGCGGTACTCAGCCGGAGTAAATCTCACTCTAAATTTCTGAACGGTAATCGAGGCCAATTTCGGGCACCTTCTTTGAGAAGGCTGACTCTATGTCCGGTATGCCGACGCCTCACACTTCTCGTACCGGGCGCGGTACTTTACGTATCCCGGAGGCCGACACGCCCCAGAACAACCGTACGCACGAAAGCCCGCACGATGAAACTTTCACTACGCGAAAACTAACTCTAGCGAAAACGCAGATATCTTACACACAGATCGATAGACACAATACTCATAAACGGTAATCTCGAAAAGCTCGAAACGGTAACTTAACTCTAATGACTGTTGAGCCGATCCGCGAGGTTTGATCTCGCAACACGCGCCACATCCATGGCCGGTGCCACGCGGTCGCTCGTCGTTACTCGATTACACTCAAAATCTTATACCTCACCGGTCGAGTCGGGAAGAAACGGACGCCCCTTCGGTATTATTACGGGGAGTTAGCGGGCGGGCTATGTCTTACCCGTAGAAACGAAACGGAAAAGCGATAATCCCGGCAAGGGATTCACGACAATGACGCGTAGGTAAGGAAACTCTCAAGCAAACCTACGCGTCTCTCTCAAAAATAACGCAAAACGGTACTCGACAATCCGCCCCGCTGTTCCCCGATACCTGCGGTCCGGGATTGCTGGTCGTTTACATCTCGTCCTTCCTTCCTTCACAACGTGACTCCTAAGGCCGCCGCCCTCGCTTATTCCCGGCGCAACGGGAAGGCCCTTGCCGTACGTCAGCCCACGCTCGCGATCGACCCAACAGTGCCGGGATCGTTTCCGCGGCTTCGACTCGCGGCCCTCTAGATCAGGGCGCTTCACCGCACCGGCGGATGGCGCCACGCCATCGATACGTGTAGGTATTTGGTACCGCAGGAGGTCGATTACGCCTCCGGGTGTCGGCCTACTACCGACGTCTTGACAAGAGGTATCGAGGAATAATTACACACTCGATTACTGCTGATAATATAACGTTTTATTGCAGACCACGCTACAGCCACGAGAGTCAGTATAATTCTAACGGTCGTAGAGACTCAGTTCTGCCAACCTCGTAACTCTCCACTCTCTTGCTAGCGCAGGAGAGGGGGCTGACCAATCAGAAGGGAGACAGGTATGCTGCTCCCTACACACTCCCCCCCGAGTGTTAACGAAATAAGTAATGAGTAATATTGCACTAAGCGAACGAGCTTAAGTGTTTGGCCAGGTGCTATTGTACGAGGTTAACAATGCCTTAACAAAAATATATTATACGCTTAAACGTAATTTGAGCCAACTTATATCTAACATTATATAGAATTCTGACTTACAATTAAATCACTTTGGTTTAGTGGACGGCGCAAATGTAACAGTCTTACGAGAGTAGGTCTTAAGCGCTGGGTTCGGATTTACATTCCGGTTGAGTATGTTCTCGGAGGTTGATGGGGGGTCGGCGGGGTCATCAAGGACAAAATATGCCGGTTTTAATAAATCGACGGACACGCTTTTTGTGTTTCCGTTGATATCAATATTGAATACGCGCTCCAAGATGCGTTGCACTACCTTGTGCGGACCGGTGTACGGGCGCTCTAAC
>NW_020216118.1:0-1189 GCF_003070985.1 Temnothorax curvispinosus | reverse complement strand
TCGTATGTAATATACCGCGCTTCGTTATTGTCTTATACTGCGACGAACTCCGTTCGTATGTAATATACCGCGCCGCGTTTTGTCTACCGCATCTCGAGTTGAAGACCTGCGTTCCGATATTCCGTATACCGCGTCGAGTGCACCGGCATTACCGACCACTGTATTCTACCGCGTCCCGTTATTCGTTGTGTGTAATACCGAATCCCGAGTTGAATAAAGTGAATGTTACTGGTACGTTACAAATTGATTATTGTCTCTGGGCCTTTCATCGAACTCCCGATCCCGTAAACTAGTCCGCGTTCATGATAAATATAATCAACATTTGAGATCGTATATGTTAATCGATCATTTTCCGCGGCGACATTCGTTCAGAAACCACAGATCTGCTGGATCCGTGAAGAAAAGTGAAAAGAGCACGGAGGAGGTGAGAGCCTCCTGCTGCCCTTCTTCTAATTTTTTTTTATCTTTTTCATACGTTTAGAAGCAGAGATGCAGACGTCCAAATCCACCACATACAATCACAAATCCATTGGGATAATCTTTCATTGACAGGAGCCCTTCAAAATCTTTATAACAATAAGTAGCTAATACCATATTTGTCGCAGGATCTAACTAATCAAGACTGTATGGTGTTATTTCTAATACAATGGATAATCTTGTATCAGACCAGTAATGTTTATAAACTGAATATCTCTGCAAATATAACATTAGATATAATAACATACATAGACATAATATATGCATATATTATATAGTTAGTAATTCTCTCTCTCCCCCTCCAAGTATGGGGGCTCATTTCCTTCATATATAATACTCAGTAAGAGAAGAGAAAAAAGAAAAAATACATGTGCATGTGTAAACTTACCGAAATTTCTTTAGACCTTTCAACATAATTTCTATACTCAAGTGCTTCTGTCAATAAGTGTGGTTTATGTTCAGAGCTAAATTTCATAGTCTCATTTTTCCGTTCCTTACGTACGATTATAATAAATTCATAAGAATTTACGTGATTTCTATTTATTGGCTGTACACTTATAAAATTACAATATTTCCATTTGTTTGTCACTTCTAATGTACCAGGATTGTATATCGTTATCCCTGTAGAGCCAATGGAAAAGATACGCTTGTACCTAAAATATATTACTTATCGTTAGATCTAAGTGAATGAAAATAGCATTGTTATATCAAA
>NW_020216117.1:0-3576 GCF_003070985.1 Temnothorax curvispinosus | reverse complement strand
ATAATAAAGTAACGCGAACCATCGATCATGAACTGTCATGTCCTGATTACGAAGAAGCGGATACAAAAGCAGTATTTCTTGCATGTCAGCTAAAAGAAGATTCTACTGTTACAATCAGAACCTCTGATACAGATATTGTTGTTATCATGTTGGCCAATATGGAACATCTTCAAGCATCACTGAAAATATGGATGGATCTCGGAGTAAGTAATGCACGCCGATATATCGACGTTTCCGCACTCTCTGTTAAGCTAGGCCCAATAGTTTCGCGAGCGCTACCAGCTCTTCATACGCTAACAGGATGTGATTTCAACCCGGCACTTTATAGACGAGGCAAGAAAAAACCTCTAGATATTCTAATAAATTCATAAATTTTTCAAAAAGAATTTGCAGATTTGGGATTTAAAGATTATAATATAGATGAATCTTTTAACATCATACAATCTTTTATCTGCTACTTGTATGGCTTAAAAAAATTAGATGATGTCAACAGAGCTGGAATTGAAATCTTCAATACGACATACAAGGTATCAGATACATCACAGCCCTTCTCGTTGAATGTTCGTAATTACGATGCTTGTTGCTTGCCACCATGTCAATCGGAGTTACTGCAGCAATTATTACGAACAAGATATATTGCATGCTTGTGGAGGAATGCACACAATCCAAACAGCATCGACATGTCACCAACAGATTACGGATGGACAGATGTAAAAGGCAAATTGGAAATGACTTGGTTCGTTGGTAATCAATTACCAGAAGCGTACGACGATGTAGTCATAACACCTAATATTCTAGGAGATACTCCAGATTCAGGTATATTTTTTTTTCAAAACTTTGATAACACGCTTTTCATGAAATAAATAAAATATTAAGTATTATAACGATTTCTTGTTACAGATATGCAAGCTGAAGATAAAATTGACGAACAAATCAAACCAGACTTGCAGTACGACAATAATTCCACGGAAGAAAAAGATGAAGATAAAGATTTAAAAAAATATATTTTTAAAGTTTTTTTTTATTTTACTATTTTTTCTGTACCTATATATTATAATTGAAAAAAATATATTTTTTTATTTGCATTCTATTTTCTATGATTTTACTTGTCACTTAGTAATTTAAAAAAAAATTTTTTTTTTAATTAAATTTTTTTTGTCAGATTAAGAAAATTCCTCCAAATAATCGTCAGATTATGGGTCAGCACGACTAGGACATCAAGCTGAATCACCTGTATAATAATCTGACGCGCTCGAGTATTTTAAAATGGCGATTTTTTTTTGCATTATCAAGAAGCCGCCGCATGAGCTTGCGTCACAGTATATACAGTAGCGCAACTCTCTGTCGGCACTTTTGATGTTAGCGTGGATAAAAATGAACTGCACATGCGCGTGCGAGGTATGTAACCAATCAGAGCACCGATAATCTGTCTCACTTCTTCTCATTGTTATAAGTCTCTCTCTCTTTCTAATTTATCATTGCGTGTCAGACGCGCGCGTTTTGATTGGGATAATGTATGGAGACGCATGTTTGACGTGCGTTATAACGCGCAGAAACGCATGCATAAACAACAAAGGTTACATTTGAGATAGAAATAAAACATAATGTACAACCAGACGCGCGCTATATATTTATTTATTGGCACTATATATTTTTTAATTACATATATATATAGGTTAGGTATGTACAAAATACAGATAAATTTTAATAATTTGTATAGCAATTGTACAAATGTGCCAAATTACTTCTTCGTGTTATACACGAGTTGTATAACACAAATTAATAAATTATTTATGCTATCAATATTTAAACGATCACAAAAGGAAATATCAAGGAAATATTAAAAAAATTATATAATACAACTTGTAACTTAATTTTATCTAAAATATAAGTAGAAAGGGCTGTAAGGGTCACAACGCGGATCACGGTGCGTTCAGATATAAATGTGATTTATTTCTCGATTTACAAAAATCCAAACGTTTTGGCTCCTGTCTGAGCCATCTTCAGTGATATAATATTAACATCAAAAATATATATTTTCCCTTAACATGGTGAGTTTACTGTTTCAATTTGACAGAAACTTAGTGAGACTAAAAGGTCCAAATCAGTTAGCCTGGAGAAAAAATACATCGCAGTCAAACCAAATAATAAGAAAGTAAAACAAAGAAAATGATCTGTGCAGAGCGATCTGTAAGACGAGATCATTCAGAATGTCTTTCGTTGTGCGTCGTGTCGATGGGATCTCGTCTTACAGATCGCTCTGCACAGATCATTTTCTTTGCCTTATTTTCTTATTATTCCGTTTGACTGCGATGTATTTTTTCTCCAGACTAACTGATTTGGACCTTTTAGTCTCACTAAGTTTCTGTCAAATTGAAACAGTAAACTCACCATGTTAAGGGAGAATATATATTTTTGATGTTAATATTATACCACTGAGGATGGCTCAGACAGGAGTCGAAACGTTTGGATTTTTGTAAATCGAGGAATAAATCACATTTATATCTGAACGCACCGTGATCCGCGTTGTGACCTTTACAGCCCTTTCTAATATTTTAGATAAAATTAAGTTACAAGTTGTATTATATAATTTTCTTAATATTTCCTTGATATTTTCTTTTGTGATCGTTTAAATATTGATAGCATAAATAATTTATTGATTTGTGTTATGCAACTCGTGTATAACACGAAGAAGTAATATGGCACATTTGTACAATTGCTATACAAATTATTAAAATTTATCTGTATTTTGTACATACCTAACCTATATACAGGGTGTCCGAAAAATCGCCTACTCCACTTCGGGAGGTGATTCGGGACCCAAACACAAGCAAAAAAGTTCATACAAACATAGGTCCGGAAATGAGCCGTTTCCGAGTTATAGCCACTTTTATGTTCAAAAATCGTAAATTTTTATTTTCAATTTTTTTTTAATTACAATTACCAAATTCTCTCAAGTTTTTGTCTACATTTCGAAAAGACGCTATTCCCGGTACATCTCGATTTGGAAAAGACTGGATGTATAATCTTCTTGCCTCGGCAGCATTACTTTGAGCAAGACCATACATAAGATGCATATCAGCTAATTTATTAAAACTTAAACGATCCATTGATGAATACGGAAAGATTAGATATACAACCTAAAAGTAAGGTGTTGTTAAATAATAATTTGAAACTTATTGAAAAGCCGTGATTTACTTACTAATTTTGAATAGGCGTGAAAACAACTGATTTCAAGTAGCCGTGAAAACAACTGATTTTGAATAGCCGTGAAAACAACTGATTTTGAATAGCCGTAAAAACAACTGATTTCAAGTAGCCGTGAAAACAACTGATTTTTTTTTAAATAATGTAATCGTTACAAATATTGAAAAATTAAAAAAAAATAAAAAAATTAAAATTAAAAAAATTAAAAATATTTAAAAATAAAAATTTTTAATTTAAGAAATAATTAAGAAAGAGGGATGCCAAGCGGATTCTAAATTTCGATTTTAGAACATAAAAGTGGCTATAACTCGGAAACGGCTCATTTCCGGACCTATGTTTGTATGAACTTTTTTGCTTGTTTTTGGGTCC
>NW_020216116.1:0-4516 GCF_003070985.1 Temnothorax curvispinosus | reverse complement strand
ATTTAATGGCACAGCACTAATTCATCATTAATTATCATAATTAATTTGACCACATGACACAATTAGCACTAATCGATTAGGACAAATCAGTATAAAAAACGATAATTAAAAATTGTATATTTTACGGGCGAAATAAAATATTATGCCTCGACATAATTTGTCGGCAACGAGTCGCTTCGTCTGACGCGCATTTTAGACGAAATATTAAATCGGATTTAAAACAAAGCCCTAAAAGAGCATTCGGCCATGATTTAAAGGGCTTTGCATGCAGCCGACTGGAATGAAAAGGATGCTCGGATCTCGGTAGAGTGCATTCAGTTATGGAGGCTGGAGTAGAGAAGAAAAAAAAAGAAGAGGGTGGAGGGCGGGACGAAGCGGGGAAGGCAGGAGAAAGACGGAGGGCAAGATGCAGGCGAAAGAAGTGAGGTATCTAATGGATGTGAATATATCGCCGTAATAAATTTCGCAAAAAGCCGACGGAGGGGGAGGGAAGATACGTAAAGGTTTTCGCTCGCTTGGTCCAGTCTTGGTTGCAGAGCTTATTTCTTGCAGAACGAAGGAGGAAGGAGAGAAAAGCCAAAAGGAAAGCCCTCATCTGACTATATCGGGGCATCACGTTTCCGGTACGTGTCCAGGCGGCCATCTTTCCTCTCTCGTCCAATCGAGAACTGCCGAGCGATGGTGGGGCGAAAACTACCCTTAGGGCGCAGCAGCTCCACCCCGTCGAGTTCTACTCGAACGGATCAATATCGTAGCCATCCCTAACAACGGCCCACAGCTAGAAGCCGGGGAAAGCTAGAAACTACAATGTCGAGAAAACAGTCTTAGAATTCACGAGACTATTCCTAATCGTTTTCTTAAACGCAATTGAAATTCCCTGTTTAGAATCCGAGAATTACAAATTTTGCAAACATCTTATATAAGAAAATGCATTAAAATTTTTGTAATTAAAATTTTTTATTTCTCTCTCCAGCTAAAAATAAATTTAATATTACATACAATAAAACTCTAATTTGTATTTATAAATATAAATAACTGTTACAGTGAATTTTTTAATCAACTGGAGAAAAGAAAAAGGATATACAAAAATATTCAAATATATATTGTTCGCGTAATATAAGCGCACAATTTGAAAAATGGATACTAATGAAAACATCAATCACAGATGTAAAAACGACTCACGAAATTCCATGGAACTAGTTAAGAATAACGCGCATTCTCTTTTTTGTTATAAGATAAAATTCAGTAGACACCGACTTACACCCACAAGTTTCCCTGCCAGCCGACGAAAACATGGCCGCCGCTCGGCCTCCAAACGCCAAGCTCGAAAGGTCGATATAACGAGAAGACATGGAGTGGTGGAAGCATGAGAAGCATGGAATCCCATCGGGGTAAGAAACCCTAGCGGGACAAGGTATACGTATGGACAGGTAGACCACTTTAATTTTAAATGCTCGCTGTAATGAAAACTTTCCTCATCAAGAGCCGTCTTAATGCGCCGCGCCATCTTGCCGTCGAATAAGTGTTTGAAGTTCAACTACTACATTATGTCAACGTACCGTAGTCCCCAGTTAGGGAATAATACATCTTGGGGAATAATCGCGTTATCGAAAATTATATTAACAGCGATGACAGGATCCACATAAAGACGTGAAAACAACCGACGATGATAGAAATGTATACTTGTAGTTTTGTATAAAATTAAAACAAAAAATATTCTTCTCGAATGAAAATTGCCAATGTCAAATATCCCGTGCGTACCAAAAGTTCCGGAACGGTCAGTTATCTCAAAAAATATTGGTTTATTGGAAAAATGTTTCAGATAAAAGTTGGAGGGTTCAAAAGGGGCAATAAACGATCTTATTAGATTTTGGGATCTGAGACTCGTGTTGAGCGAGATAATTGACCGTTTCGGAACTTTTGGTATGTACAGTATGTATACATATCTTATGTATATCTTATCACGGTATGTATATCTTATAATAAATCTTGTACCCCAATAAGTTCTTTCTTTTAGAGAAAAAATATTTTATCAATGCCCATGTGTTAAGAAAAAAATGTAAGGGTGATAATTTTTATTGAAACGTAAATGTATCTGTAGAATTTAATGTTACAACGTCTCTCTTGTACGCACACAAAATGAGTTGAGATTTCGTTCATGAGTTGCTCCGTTCTGGAAACAGGTCTTGTTATTACATCGACATGTAAGTGACAAGTAGGTACACTTGGTGTAACGTACATAAACGTGAGCTGAAGGTGGGGAGTTTCTAAATTGCTATATCGATTTGAGAGTACCTCTGGAAAATT
Organism: Temnothorax curvispinosus; assembly: GCF_003070985.1. Lineage (NCBI taxonomy): Eukaryota > Metazoa > Arthropoda > Insecta > Hymenoptera > Formicidae > Temnothorax > Temnothorax curvispinosus. Next base: position 2,209 of record NW_020216116.1, on the reverse strand, counting down.
TACGAAACGCCATATATAAGGGCACTTGATTATCTAAAGTTTAACTAGCTACTTGAACTATCGTTAATAAAAAAAAATTATCGTTTTAAAATTCTGTTGAATAAAAGACATAAAATTCTTCGCGCTACTTTCCACTAAATTAATATTCTTTCCGTTTCTTGCTTCAAAAAATTATATCGTGTTGTCTTGGACGTACAATCACTGATGAAATAAATATGCGGTTTTTTGCATTGACTTAAAATAATTAGAGGTTTATTTTAAATGTATGATTTCTTCTCAATTAAGTAATTATATTTAACAGATCCTTTTACACTGATCTAACGGAAAAGAACAAAGACTGTGTTTGCATGATAATTGCAGATTCAACTTTTTAAAAATTTGCTGTAGAGAAAAGTCTCCCGAGAGAAAGTAATAAGAATGTAAATTGCGAGCGGAAGGACAGCCGCGATAAAACGATACACCGATTGGTCGATTGGAGGAGTGGTGTGCAGAAGGGCAAAGAGAAAGCCGAAGAAACAAGGAAAGACTACTAACTACGACGAGCGGCCGCACATAGGAGCCGCTCTTTGATTATCCCGCTGGTTGGTATAATAACAAGTTCATGAAGATGTTGAAGCGCATTTGCGCACACGCTACCGCTCTCTTCGCTTATCAACGAAGAAATCTTCGAACGGTGCGCACCGACACGCGCATTGGAATATAATGTACTTCATTTACATGCTTATAGGTCCACATAATCATGGGTCGATGGAAAACCTTTCCCATCACTCCTGTGCCATATTCATTGGGCTCGCCTTTTCCGTCCTCTGCTCTTCCTCCTTCAAATCGTCCTCTTTGTTTTCAGGCTCCCTTTCGCTCTTTGTTAAGGGACCATCTTCGTTTCTCGATCTCTCCCGCGCGCCTCTTCCTATCTCCTTATCCCCACCTTAATTCTCTTCTTTCATTTTTCTTTTTTCTCACGCGCATCTTTTCTACAACTATCTTTCGATCTTCGCGCGATCTTTCTTCCCAGCTCTTATCCTGGAGCATATCCTTTATATATAATGATGGTGTCTTCTTTCCAAGATATGTATAAGCGATCACTACTGTAGATAGATAGGATTCGAAGGTTAGTCTGGAGACGTCTTATTTGTGAAACAATGTTGTCTCTCGCGTCCCGCTCGTAAATCCTCATTTCGAATCTTGACTCTCATATAATATAAAATCCCACCGCGCCGAACCCCACCCTTTCAGCGAAACATGTCGCCCTCTTTCGCGATTTTTTTTCTTTTACGGGTTTCATCTCCGAGCAGGTACCCGTTTCTTTGTTCACTTTGACCGTGTCTGATATAATCTATTCAGGAGACCCCTCTCTCTCTCTCTCTTTCTTTCTTATTAGAATTATAACATTAATTATACATCCATAATACTCAATTTACTCTTTCTTATCGACTTTTTTTTATCGTATACTTGAAAAATGCCTTGAATTTGAGATCGGTATCATCTTTTCAGCCGAGTTTAGGTCTTCGAGGATTTTCTCCCATGGCCGGAGCTGCGAGGCAACAATCGATAAGATTCTCTGATCAGAATCGCGCGCGAGTGAACCAATCTCTGGCGGTCTTATCGAATATTGTACAACACACAGCCGTCCTTATTCGATCGCGCAGTACCACATCATGATATCTAACACCTAGATCTCTCCTCCTCTCGTCAGTGGCCGACAGGTGAAACACGATGGCGACGGTCGCGGCGGCGAGCGTGACAAAAACGCACCGGGCGTTTAGGTTACATCACGATCTTCCTCGGGCGATAAATCAGAGAGCCCGAAGCTGCGCGACACGCGAGTCGTAATATTTAAGTTAATGGCTCGGTATAATAAAGTTAATGGCTTCATGATAGCCATTCGCGAGGGACAAGCAGAACCGACTGCCGCGCGTTCGCGAGAGTCGACGAAGAGCCCCGTCGCCCGCCGTAATGAATACACTTTAAGCGGTCCTCTCCATACGATGTGCAAGTGCACCAGCAACGACGTCCGACGTCCGACGCCGACGTCCGACGGCTCGTGTACGCGCGTATACTTACTCGGTACCGGGGCCGAGTTTTGCATGTCGGTTCGCGTGTCCCGGACCACTTTCAGCGCCGCTACTCGCCATTCTCGCGCGCGCGAAAGGGAGACCGAGAGTCGCGCTGAAGAGACTCGCCTTTATCACCTTATAAAACGAGCGACTCT
>NW_020216115.1:0-4095 GCF_003070985.1 Temnothorax curvispinosus | reverse complement strand
AGTGCTCCGTTATATGCACGAATTGTAGTGGTACCTGTGATAACTCGCAAGTTCCATTACAAGATAACGACGAAGAGGAAGAAACGGAGACTATTTTCGTGCAAACGTATATGACAAAATCGAGAACGAAGAAGATTACGATGAAAATGATAATCCCATCGCGGATGATGTGGAAGCAATTTCGGTCTGTGATGTTTCGATCAGTACTAATGACGATGAACTCGCAACACCTGGTCCATCAAGAACAGCGAAGCGAAGAAGAATACGCTAAATTTTAGAATAGTGAATTGCATGTGGACTAGGCCTACTGAGGATACCACGGTAAAAAAAACGCGCCGCTTACTCTACTTCAAGGTGGTGTGGAAATGAGTTTTTAGGCCAAAACGCGTGTTGAACTACACTTTACGGCGCTCGTACGCCAAAACTATTAATTTTACGGAAAAAAAGATTATTACATAAATTGTAGGAAATTTTCTCTAGTTTTATTTTGTATATCAATGTTTTTATCGTGGAATGAGTCGGAAAGGAGATATTGTCAAAAAACTGTTTTTAGGCGTCATTTTTCCAATATGGCGGCACGAGCGGCAAAGATACGAGGTGGCAAAGTTGAAATTCGGAAAGAGCACATCGAAATATATAAAATTAGCCATTTTCAAAACTCCCGGAAAACTTTCCAGGTAAAATTACCAAATGACTGTACTATAGCTTATTATTTTTATTTTTGTTTTTCTCGTTGAAAGTAACCCATCATGTAACAGCCATTTTTAACGACTTAAAGTAAAATTTCTATTTTTTTACAAATTTAACAAAATTTTTTACTTTTCACAATATCACGTTTTCATGTAAGGAGAAAAGATTCATGATCGACGTCCCACCCAGATCGCGTTAATATGTAATATATTTTACCTCCGTCATAAGTCTTTCAGCTGAGTAGCAATATATATACATATTCGTCAGCACAAGGGCGATGTAAAACGAAAGAAAAATTACTCTGACAACAGGTACTTTCAAGGTATCTGTTATTATCTGGAAAAAATACATTTCAATGGTTGATAAAACAATGCGCAGTACAAATCTAACGCAACGTATTATGTTATTATATGTATAATAAGAAAAGTATAATCAGAAATGTAATATCAATATATTGCATAATATTGCATAATATAATATTGCATAATATAATATATAATAGATACAATATATTTATAATTATAATTTAGTTCTTTATAAAATACGCAGGAAAAAAATATAAATGATCCCACTTACCGTGAAAACCTGAAAAGTTATAAAACACATCTGAAAAGTAGCGGCAAACACGTGCACAAATAACACTGAGCTGTAGCAGCCGTCGATTGTCTTAGCGTTCCTTGAAAATTAGTACAAATTATTTATTTGTTATGTGTTTAACGACTTATTACTTGAATATTAATGTATAAATCTTAAAGAAGATTTAGCTTAGAATTTATATTTTAAATCTATTATAGAGTTTATGATTCAATTTGATTCATTGAATTAATGATTTATATTTTTTATATTGTCCATTTTCTTTTTGTGTCGTTTTGTTCATTTTTAAGTCCAATAATTTCAAATTTTCTGTTGCTGTTTAAAAGCAAGATACATTTTTAAAAAGAAAAAATTAACCAACAAATATTTTTATTTAATTATGTGTTGTATATATTTCTTCTTTATTTCTTATTATGTGAAAGAGAGAGAAAGTAAGACTTTATTTTCAAATTTATTTAAAAAATAATCTGTTATCAAAGAATGCTTAAATGCTTTACACTGCCTAGTAAATAGTGCGGAATTTCTTCGACGTACCTGATGAGATGCTCGTGTCGTACAACGATCGCGATTAAACCTTCTCTAAATCTCGACGAAGATATAGATTTACTGGCTAATTCGTTAACCAGATTGTCAAGTGTCGTCCGCAGATTTATCAGTTGCGCGCACACATGTAGCACGAGTATCGAGACAAAGCTGTCGACGGAGTAGTTAGCGAGAACTGAATATGTGCCGCCGGATAGTTGAATAAAATAGAGGATTTCGTAAATCGGACTTCTTTGGATATTTTCGAGCCGATAAACGAGATGCCGTCGAGGTTGGTGTATAGTTTTAAAGAATCTTATCAAATGGAAAGAAAGGTAAAATATAATCGTGCCTACTGCGGCCATGCAACATCTGAAGGATAAGCTTCTGCCACGTCTCGCAATCTTCAACATGGTATTTCGTTCCCAATTGTTCGTCGAAGTCATCCAATCGGACATGATCGATGCCACCAGCGGCCGCAGTGCTTCGAATACAACGTATCGATGTACCGAAAATTAAAGCAAACAAATTTCTTTATAGAAAAACTATCGAATCCGATTATTTTGTGCTTAAGTAATGGAGATATAACTTTGACATTTTATATCATGGACGATACAAATAAATCTACACAATATTCATATTGTCGCGAAAAGTAAACTCACTTTCGCCGTGATACCAGGTAACGACCAATTTGCATGCTGCCAAGAAACTGAAATTCGCGGAGGCAAAATTTTCCACCATCCGAGACACGTCACCCCAAGCGCGGATCACATTCATCATTTGAGGCGCGGATACGTATAGGAACACAGTACACGTAACAATAATGAATCTTATGCTTGGTCGACGAAACTCACTCAAAGGGATATCGGGATCGGGCCATATGCCAAACAACCACAGCCATTTGCGACTCAGAGTAAACGCGTAATTCAAATCTAATAAAATCAAATTTTAGAACAAATATCATTGTTTAATGTTAACTTAGAATAGATATTAACTTGTTATGTTGCTTTCTAATATTTTTTGATAAAAGTATTTACTCTTATTAGCTAATTTAGAAGTTATTTAACTTTTTGTATCCACTTATAGCACTCATAGAAGAGAGAGAAAGGATTCACACTTTATTTATATTATTTCTTGTATAATTTGTAATAAATAATTGTAGAATGTAGCTAACACTTCTCTAGACTTATGAACATAGCAACGAATAGTAAAACGATAAATAATAGGCAAACTGGACAAATAATACATATAATTTTACAAACAAAAAACGATTTATGCACAACTATTTGCTTTATGCACCATGATTAACTTTACCACTCAAAAACACTAAATTTATATGTCGAAAACGAAACGTAACAATAAAGTTTTATTCCTATTCTCGCAAGCTTTCATGGACCAAAATTCTAAACTTTTATAAGAGGTCTATGTATAGACTCTTTGCAAAAAACTATGATTCTTTTTTGCGAGTTTTTGCAACAAATTATTAAAATATTTTTTTTTGTTAATAAGCCGCCGTTAGTTTTGAAGAGTTTGTGCTTACTTTCTTATTAAATATGTAAATATAAATACGTTTAATAACATATTTTATGCCAAACTGGATATAAGTTACTTCAAAAGAATAAATATTTTTTATAATGTTAATAAAATAAAAATAAAATAATATGCGATAGAGCAGTAGAATTAGAATAAAATTAAGAAAATATTGAAAATTAAACATAATTATCAATAATAATATCATTCATACATGAAATAAATTATTTGGTAATACAAGCCTTTCTACCTTTCATTAACTTGTTATCGCACAAATAGTAATTTAATAATAATTAAACTTTTCGAAAGTTTTAAAATTAAAATCAGAACGAAAAGTTTTTATTAATGCTTGTATGATTGAAAACTTGATTTTTATATGCTGTACTATATTACACAACTATTTTGTACAATGAGATTATATTTTTAAAGAATATCACAGTGCAAACATTTTTGCTATTTCTCTTCCAAGATATATTCTACCTTTATTGACATTCATTGATGTTCACGGCGCGAAAAGTATCGTTTAACTGAATCGTTCTTCACGATTATACCAAACCATTGTGAGTTTGCGCTTGCTCAGTGTACAAAGGATTCAACCGCTATCTGTGAGTATCTTCATAAACCCTTTTGTGTATAGTAATCGGTAGTAACACGAGTAGCATGTACATTACTGATAATAGACGAATGTTATAAATGTTTTTTTTAAATATTATCTGTTTGATTAAAAAGTTCAGTTATGACGTTGCCAAAAAGTCGTAA
>NW_020216114.1:0-3621 GCF_003070985.1 Temnothorax curvispinosus | reverse complement strand
TTTTGGAACAACATTATTTTCACCCTCGTGTTTTTTATGCCATTATTAGGTAAAATTTTCCATGTGAGATTCTTACCAAAGAAGGCCGATAATTTTTTTAGAACGATAATTGCGGATATTATGGAGCAAAGAAGAAGGGAAGAGACTCGTAGAAACGATTTTCTTCAGTTGATGGCCGATCTGGAACGGACAGAGGGTGATAAATTTGACCTGGAAATGATCACGTCTCACGCGCTGTCGTTTTTCATCGATGGCTACGAGACTTCCAGCACTGTTTTAAGCTTCATCGGCTTCAATTTGGCCACTCATCCAGAAGTGCAGGAGAAATTACGCGACGAGGTGGTGTCTGTGCTTAACAAATACGATGGTGTGATCACTTACGACGCCTTGAAAGATATGACGTACATGGATCAGGTATTAAGCGAATCACAGAGACTCCTACCCGCTTTGGGATTCCTGGACAAGGTTTGCACGCAGGATACCGATTTGAGAGGATCCGACGGACTCGTTTGTCACGTGCCACGTGGCATGCATATCATGATATCAGTCAACGGCTTGCAGGAAGACTCCCGATACTGGGAGAATCCTACAGTGTTCGATCCCGATAGATTTGGTCCGGAGAAAAAACATAGCATCGAGAGATTTGCTTATCTTCCCTTCGGCGAGGGGCCGCGAATGTGCGTGGGAATGAGAATGGCTCAGTTGCAGATGAAAGCATGTTTGGCCACGCTCCTGAGGAAGTACAGACTAGAGCTTTCCCCGAAGACACAAGTACCATTAAAGATGACGGCTTCGACTTTCCTGTCCGCTCCGGAGGGCGGCCTTTGGGCCATTATCCGACCGATTTAACTACGATATCTAAAAAAAATTTTTTAAATAGATTTTTTCTTTGTTTTGTTTACTTTTTTTTTACAATTATGGATTTTTTAAATGTTAGTTTCTGTAAGATTAATGTTTTTAATACTACATTTCTCTATTGGTTTTAAATGATACTTTAATATGAGTTGTATTTAAAAGCTGACCTAACTTAATAAACGTTAAGAAAATTTTTCATTTATTCGAGGAATTATAAACATTAGTCTTTTATTTTTTAATTGTATAGGTATATCAGACCTAATTTTTGTTGTTATCTCGTTTCAAGTTGTACTGTGAAGAAATTCTGAATTAATGTGTTTAAAATTATTTTTTATGTTTAGATTAGATATTATTATAATAAAAGAGATAATGTTTTGAGATACTATCATGTTGATATAACACTTAAATTGCGCATGATTTTGCGGTGCAAGTTATCAGTCATGCATGACTCGTCAGTGTTGCGATATTAAAACGAATACAAAAAGATGATAATGCATATTTAATAAGAATCTTTCAAGATTGTACTTTTCGGGATTTTTCCAGTATTGAGGATCTTTATGCAAAGCTTGAAACCGGTATCAGGACCTCCATTCCGAGTTGCACGCGATAGATAACTCTATCCGATTTTTTAGATCGAATTTTTCTGTACATTATTTTTTTATGACTATTCCTGCGGGTACTATTCTCATCGATTTGTTGAAGACTTGGTCCATATATGTCATTTCCCTCAAACCTTTATATGTGATTTCACCGTCGTTTCTGTTAAGCACGGACAACACTTCTTCGCATAATTTCTCCTGTATTTCCGTATAACTGGTCAAATGGAAGCCGGTGAAACTCATAACAGTGCTGGAGGTCTCCTAGCCATCGATGACGAACGACAGTGCCTGTCCTGTTAACATTTCGGTGTCGAATTTATTGCTCTCCACTCGCTCTAGTTCTGCCATTAAATGAAGAAAATTGTTCCTAAGTATTCCACCCTTTCTTCTTTGTGCCATAAGATCCGCAATTAACGTCCTAAAGAAAATGGTCTATGCGCTTTGGAATGATACTTATTTAAAAGATTTTGTTCAATGATGTAATGAGAAACACGAGAGTGAACATGATTTTGTTTCGCGTGAACGGCTCGAAAATAGTTTATCCGAGTTTTTGGAAAGATATATTTTTTTCTCGTCATCGAAACAGTATCCATTCATGCTGAAAACAGCGGCGACTACTACTTGGACGTTGTATCTGAAGAACAAGGACTTTAGCTCAAACTCCGCTTTCGCGACGTTACTCAGCTTTCCATCGTTGTATTTCTTGAATGTCACACACATCTTTTGACGCTTTCAAGCAGGATCTTCAGTTGCATACTGAAAAATGCATAAGTTAAACGCTTTCAGTTATTTTGTCACTTTTTGCTACTTGTAAATACTTATACATATAAGCATCAAAATTAAATCAATTTAGAAGGATTCAAACCCATGGTCAAAACGTCTTGACGATTTAAAAAAAATAATAGTAGAGTCGATTGAAAAAATTTTTACTGTTAATTATTCACTGGCGAAGTAAATGTTATTATTCGATTTAAAAGTAAAGAGTTATAAGCGCCTCGATAATCAGGGACATCAGCCCGACGGTCATGTTACTTCTCTCGGACAAGTGACACTTGGTCGATATAGCCTTGACCACATTGTTGCTGTGACTGGGGTTGTGACAGTGTAGTGGTATCAACGATCGTGCTGGATCGTACTTGATATTACGTATTGTTGTGCAGTTTATGTAACGTTACGTCGCACTTTAGCTAAAGCGAGTACATTGTTAGCGCCAATTAACAACAGTGAACAAACGCTGCTGCAAGACAGTAATTAAATTCGAATTGCGATTTTCAGTTTTGCCAAGTGAATTTTATTATTACGTAATGTCAACGAACATTTTCTCAGAATTGTATGGATTGAATTATTTTTTCCAGTCGTTGGAGAAAGAATATAAATAAATATATATTAAACGTATTAAGAAAATTTTGGATTATTTTTGTATTGTATTAAAACGAGACGATAGAAATATTCGAATAATGAAATTGAAATAGAGGGGTTTATTCGATTACAACTTGCAAGTTTGCTATCGGAATAATAATCGCGGCGTTAAGATCTGATAAAAAACATACTATATTTTGTTATCATTATTTGCTATCAGTATGTGTCGATAAATCAATAGCAGTGTATACGATGCGATTGATTAGATTTCCGTAATTTTAATAAACAAATATTTTGTTGCTGAAATTAGACGTACACGGTTTAACGTACCGTGGTATATTGACTCGTTTTTTTATTTATTAATAACTAGCAATTTATACTGGCCTGAGTCACTCGTTTTTAATATAAAGTGGCGCACAAAAATCGTCTCAATGTCAAGAGCACTAATATTCTCAGTATCAATATCAAGTGGGCTTTATTAAACTGAGAAAAAAAATTTGTTGAAAAACGTAAAATGTATTTTATCCAACTAAAATATTTAATACAATACTTTCAACTAAACATTAGTTGGCTTAACTAATCGTTAGTTAAATTAAATAATTCTTGATTGAAAAATTTTGATGGTTGGCATGAATAAATTTTTTTTAGTGGCACTTAATAATTGTTGACACTACCTGATACAATGGATGAACAATTATACAAATTAGTTTAAACAACCAATTTTTTTCAGTTTAGTAATAAAATAACAAATTGTATTCAATGAACGTTATTTTAATTTTTATGATGATAAATGATATTTTTGATATGC
>NW_020216113.1:0-2000 GCF_003070985.1 Temnothorax curvispinosus | reverse complement strand
GTCTCTGGCTTTCGTTTGCGCTTCACAAAACCGAATTTTGTACCCGTGGTATTTAAGAATTTAGCTAGATATGAAAATAAGATACAGATATGAAAATAATTTTGTTGGTTAATCAAAATAATTATGTAGAACTTAAACTGATTGCTAAAATGTCAATTTTTTTTTACAGAATCGTCATATTTCAGCGACTTACTATAATTATTTTAATGGTGTAACAAAATTATTTTCAGATCTGTATATTTAGCTAAATTTTTAGATACTTCAGCAAAACCGTTCTTTCCGTGCACATATTTTTATTAGGGTCTAAATATCGCTAATATATATCATTAATGTAAACTGTACATAAAAGAATCCAGTTGTTGCCATTTGTACACACATTAATCTAATAATTTCTTCATCTGAACGTTGTTGGAATATTATCGAATCATTAGAGAATCTTAATATCTTGAGTTCGACAAATATGTATAATATGTGAGAAGCTTGAAGAAGTGCAGGATGTCTTTACTGAGATTACCAGGTAAAGGAACAGACAGTATCTGAACATTTTTAATTCTTTAGGGGCCTGTGTACATAATTATGTACTTAAAAAAACAAAAAACAAAAAAAAGCAAAAAAATACAAAAAAAACAAAACTAAAAAACTTTTATAAGGGACGTCTTTTAAGACGTCTTTTACCTTATAAATGATAACTTTTTACTCCAACGGGATCGATGTGTGGCCCCTAAAGGGTTAAAAAAGGAGAAAGTTACGACAAATGGATTAACAACGCGTAATGAGTTAATATTTATTTTAACTGGCTTAGTAGATTATGGCATTTAAAATTATCATGTGAACGTTATATATTTGTTACCTTATATATTACTTTTTATAAATCGCGGCAGAAAGGACAAGAGGTTCATGGACACATAATTATTTCATATGTTGGCGCCGAACGACCGACGACACATATAGTTCATCTAGTTTCGGCGGATTGCACTGATCCCGTTTTGTGGTAGGTTACTGGTAGGCGAGAACCGGTTGTCTGAGTTCCATTCTACAACTGCACGTGATTTGGACGTTCGTTCTGACCATTTCCGTGTTTGCCTTATACCTTACACCGACGGTATCGCAGAAGAAACGTCGATCATCGGAGATGTTTCTTCAAGATCCAAACAATGCACCGATGCTCCTGGAACTGAATATGCATCGCCACTCTTCGCGCAGTCACCGATCGCTCTACAACGCAAATTAGGTGCGAGAGGATGAATTCAAGCTAATGGGTATTTCAACCCCCTTTGCTGCGCGGAGTAAACGTGGAGCTGCTTAATCGAAACCTCTGGCAGCAATTCTACGAGAATAATACAGAAATGATAATTACCAAGAGCGGTCGGCGCATGTTTCCGTCCGTTCAAATAAACGTAAACGATTTAGAGAAACGTGAGAATTATTATGTTCTCATGAAGATAGCACCGGCTTCCGATCGCTGCCACAAGTACTGTGGATACCAGAACGGAGGCGAGAACAGCAATATGGGTGGCTGGAGTTTCGTGGGGCCGGCAGAACCGCAACAACCTTTTGGCTATAGGATTTATAAGCATCCCGAGAGTCCGGCAACGGGGAGCCACTGGATGGACAATCAGCTTCAATAAATTGAAGCTCACGTACAAGATCAACGACCCCAATAATAACGTGGTATTAACATCGATGCACAAATACGTTCCTAGGATCTGGATAGTCCGTTGGTTCGATGCGAAGAACTATAACGAGCTCTTTACTCATTCAACCGCGTTGTTCGCTTTTAAGGAGACGGACTTTATCGCGGTGACGGCATACCAAAACGAGATCATCGCGAAGTTGAAAATCAATAACAATCCATTTGCAAAGGGTTTTTGCGAGATGGGTCAGTCACGGTTCAAGCGAAAGCATCATTCGATCGATCATCAGGCCCAATCGTATTCCAGTCCCGACGAAGGGGTCTCATTGACATACGACTCCGAATCGAATCAGCCGAACGACCTTCC
>NW_020216112.1:0-5737 GCF_003070985.1 Temnothorax curvispinosus | reverse complement strand
ATTTCCCGTATATTGAATCATTCGTTTCATCAGACCGTGCAACGACAGTCGATTCAACTATGCGTATACGAGACGCATGGCTGAATCGATTATCGTATATCGCGTTATGTAAAATGATAGCGCCTACGTGTGCATCGACGGCTCCTCCGAGTTTGCTACGCTTCCTTGTTCCGCGCGCATAAATTCTTGATAGATTCTAGCGCCGTGTTCTCCTCCTCCTTTGCTTCTTTCGATCTTCTCGCTCACTCCGATTGTCTGCTCTTCTCCGCTTTCTTTCGCGTTGTCCTCGTTTCTTCTTTTCATTACATGCTCAAAGATCGCCTCTTCGACTGTCTCGGGTCTTTTAGTTTTCGCGATCTTCATTATAGTTTCTTCCGCGAAGTTTCGATCATCGTCTTCGCTTGTCGGTTTCGCTCCCTTCTTTATCTTTGTTGCATCCATTTTTCGTTTGTGGCTAAGATTAATTGGACCGTAGTATAAATCGTAGTTTTCAACTTTTAATTTAGACCTTTGTTACGTATATTTTTTTATTTTAACTATTAGACGATAATAACAATAAATTTTGCAAAAATATTTAAATAATTAAGAAATTATTTAATTTTAAATTAAATACTATCGAAAGATAGCCTTCAATTTTCTTTAGAGATGATCCAGAAGATAGAAAAGAATTTCATTGAAGGTGTTGGAAGAATGTCATCAAAAATCTTTCTTTTACGTTCAGGGGTTAAATACTTTCGGATAGAGTAATTGTTTTCAAAGATTGTCGTATAAATTTATGTCACACATACACAATATCCGGTACGGTCTGCATTTTCTTATCCGCATCATAAAATGCAGCGACGGTATACGTGGTGATTGGTTGGGTCTTCATCAAGCTCGTAACATTGTCGTTGTTTTTATTTTCGGTACCTTTAGGCGACAATTATTATTCGTAAACGACAGTAATGTCACCGCGCGAAATTCAGAGTCAGATCTGAATTATTGCGTGAATGAGACAGAGTAAATCGGGCTGGAAATCGCTCAACAGGTGATTATTAAAAAAAAATCGCTCCGCTCTTTGAAGCAACAACTTTTCATCACATCTCTGACTCTGAACAATAAGAATTCCACACAATTCCGTATGATGTATCAGATTTACTCGCAACCTGCTGTGTTGTCTCACTCGTCAACGTTTTGCTAGGATTTGACTTCACTTTTGGCGTCAGCCATCCCGTACGTTTTTGCTCTGGTTTTTGCTGCGTTGATTCCTGCGGTTGCTGTTGCTGCTGCTGCTGCTGCTGCTGCTGCGTCTGTGCCGCGTCCGTTCCGCATTTGCATCTGCGGGAGGATCCGTGTCACTCTTTCCAGAGATTTCCTGGATATAAAAACTAGAAAATTACCCGGGGCAACACGGCACGCCCCCTCCGCGAACGAACTGCACGACGGCGGGGTAACTCCATTGCGATGACGGTTGCTGGAAACAATGCGCACCGGGCACGCCAGCCCCTTCGACGGGGAGTTGTATTTGTTGGTGACAGAACTCGCATTTGCTCAACGTCTGCATCGGCGTCTCCTTCGTGACCGCGCTTGGAGTCTGATCTCGTCCGGAAAACACGCGTACGGATTTAAGAAAAGGCAGACAACAAACGCAGGAGGTTCTTTTCCAACAAATCACGACAAATACAAAGTACGGCCCCGGGACATCTCTTTTCCTCAATTAAAATTTCTCACAGGCAGATTTATTTTCGGGTAAAAAGAAAAAAAATCTAAGTTGATAAGAGTTGGAAATAACGCTTGAATCCGACTCACTTGAATTTCCACGACGGACACCTTTTTCGTTTCCGTTTGAATTTGGGCCTCGCCGAGATTGCATAACGACGGCACGCAGGTAGGACAATCGACGTACTCTCGCCGTCGGGCGTTCTCGACTTTGCGGTAACAGTGATCGGGGATTGCGACGTTCGCGTTCTCCAGTTCGCGGGGTACTCTGACGTCACTCAGGCTGGTCGTTACATCGTGCCTCATTATCTACATTTATACTCGAGAGATATGAATTAGAATATAAAACGGTAAGTGACTTTTAATTTACGGTACTGCGAAGTTGAGATAAATTTATTCGATACGCGAAGGTCGTCTCCGAGAAATCAAATTATGTCTTAGAATTTATATGCGCAAAAATAAAATAATTTAATTAAATTAATAAAAAATTTTATTAATTTGATTAAATTTTGATTAAATTTAAATTCTGTGATTTATAGAACTGAATGTTTTAATTTTACGTTTGTCTCCACGAGTACTCACTTCGGTTTCTGGTGAAATCTCTTTCTTTGGTTCTTCGTTTTTGTGCGGCAAAAGTTCCGGCGCGCTATTATCACAACATCGTTTACAGGCCGTGCATCTTCTTTTCCAAAATCTGGAAACGTATGCTTTTATTATATTATAATTCTATCTCTCTGGGTCTTTGCCTCGCACCCATCTCTGTCTCAAAGATTTAAGGTCGAGACTCACGCGAGTACCATCGTGATGTCAATCAAGAATAACAGCGCTGCCAATAAACACAGTGCCATCGCCGTTATTTGCACCACGAGTTGTGTATAGGCGTTAAAAATCATTAAAATCCCGGCAACCCCGAAAAATACGAAGCCAAGAAAGGAGAATATGCCCATCTGAAAGATTTATACAGAAGAAAAATATTTCTACTCGTCATTAATAATAATAATTATATTTATTTCTTTTTCAATGAAATCAGAAAACACTACACACTTTATAAAATTATTATTAACATTTATTAATAATAAATATACAATGCGCGCAATAAATATTCTTTCATTCAATTTGTTGATGTATCACGTTTTGGTAAATGTGTTCTTGAATGCGTTTGGTCTGCGTTCTTAAAAGACGCTTAAAATTTTAAAGACATCAAGTTTCAAGCAGTGTTTTTTTTTACGTGACTCTGATTTCACTGAACAGTAATGCGCACAGTGCGTCGTAAATTACCGGAATAACGTGTAAGGCGCCCCCGGCAAAGTGACTGATCAACTCGACGGCTAAGACGAAAACGTATACGCCTGATAGGACAATCAGGAGGATGCAGGCGAGTGCGCTTATCGGCATAGGATCCATAACGATCATGTAGATCGTGAACGCGAACACTAGCAGCACCGCAAACTGTCGCGAGGAAGAAAATTTTATAGCGCGAAAGATTATCCATTCTGATATTTTTCTGATATTAATTATTTCATTCAAGCAATTGAATGAAATAATAAGATTTCTAATACGCACGAATTGAAATATCCTCAGCGGCTTGATTATCACTGATACGCATCTGCTGGTTTTGTGCTGCAACAGCTTCTGCTGGTTTGAATCATGCATATTTATTTCTGGTAATTTTACCCTCGCCGCTCTGTTCTTTCCCGCTTTGCTTCTTACCATTTTGCCCTTCACGGATATTCAACGTAGTAATATTATATAACATATGACATAATGTCACGACATAACATATTACAACGTAAAACGAGTGCTAACATATACGCACACGTGAAAAGATTCTATTTCAAACTTTTTGACATTTACAAGGACATGTTTTGCATATTTTTGTTTCCTCGATTAAAATCATTGTCATGCTATAGAATGACTAACTTCGTGTATAAGAAGCATGGAGAAGAGAAAGAATGACATAAGTACTTATGCTTTCCCATTTTTTACTAGATTTTTCTTTATATCCTCTTTCATTCAAGAACATTTTTACAATTTTATTACAACATTTTGTAGAAATAAAACGCTTTAGGTACAAAAATGGACGGATTTGTACGCGAATGGATATTTTTTTTATCCGAATAGCAAAGAATGTTTCGGCAATCGATATTTCGATTTTATAACATCTCTTTTATATCGTCTGCATGTAAAACGAACGTTAAGAGACATCCAAAAACTATTCTCCATATTTCGATGAAATAAGATAAATATTCAATAAACTTTAATCTTTACACCTTTATATTTATTTTATTTTTATACAAAATACAAGCATTTGATAAAAAAGAAAATACATATAGAGCATGAAACTTTAATGAACAAATTTCGCATGTGCATTCTTATCAATGTTGCTGCACAAATTTATCATCAGCTGCAACCTGATAAATAGACATAATTTACATATAGAAAGATGTATAAAGAAACACAGATAAGTTACCGTTAAATATAAAATACGTAGAAAGAGATCCTTTTGATTCCACACTTAAAAACATAGTTTATAGTTTGTATATTGCAACATTTTGTAGAAATAAAACGCTTTAGGTACAAAAATGGACGGATTTGTACGCGAATGGATATTTTTTTTATCCATGTAGCAAAGAATGTTTCGGCAATCGCAGCTGTTGTGCGCGAAGATTGCAATTTCGCAGTTGGTCTCGTTACTAAATAATTACTGTAACTATACTAATTGTACTAATTGCTAAATCTTTTCTAACAATAATTACACGCATATACACGACCTTACATGCTACTACTGTGATAACAAATATAATATTATATCATTACTACGTCTAATATGACTTTATATGAATGTGTTCGGTAATTTTACCAAAATAATACTTTTAAAAGAGTTTACAATTCATTTCACCACATATCTTTCCTTGCAATAAACAATATTGAAACCGTGACAATTTAACAAATACAATCTTTTTTTATCTTTAATTTTTTTAATTTCTTGATTTATAAAATATTCAAGCATCAAGGCGACGGTCGTTGACGTAAATTTCAGAAAGCTTGGTGAAACACTGCTTATAATAATAATTACAATAAACATTAAGAGATTAAAATCTTTTACTTTTTTTTTCTTTTGTCTGTTTTAAAATGGACTATCCATAGCTTTGGTGACACTCGCGAGTCCTTCAACTCGTTTGGATCAACGGACTTTCTTCTCGCGAGAAGAACGTATTCACGCCGCGTATCTTATAATGGCGATAATTTCCGCGACAAATACCGCTGCGTTCACTAATGTAAACACGGCCGCTGATACAAGCATGTCCATGTACTGCTTGCTGGGATGAATCTCATTGTTGTGCACGTAATAGTAAGGACCGTTCATCTGGCGCCAATTGTGGACCATCAAGCTTCCGGCCACCACGTGCATGAACGCGCCTACGGCCGCGAACATCAGCAACTGTAACAGGTCAATTAAACGTGAATTAAATGCACGATTTGCATTTGACGTTAGCGTGACGAGAAACTCCGGGGCGACTCGCTCCTATGTTTACTTTTTAATTACCGGCGGAAATAAACCGGAGGACGCGCACGCAGATGCGCCAGCATGACGCTGGAAATTTAATTTCGCGATTATTTGCCAATCCTGACAACTCTCGGCAATTTAGCCAACTTTCTTTTAGTAAGTTTAACAAGAAACTTTAGCTTAGTCATTCAAACTGAAGAAAAGATATTACTTTTCACGCCAATCCCTGAAATGTACTACGTTTTTCACTTCTGAGTTATATTAATGCGAGAATTTATTAATTTTTTTTTTATATATAACATCGCGATTTAATTAATCATCAAATCGAATTACGCACATCAGAAAAGCTTGTTATTATTTATCCTCGATCGCGTCTGCGGTTACGAGGCTGAGATATTTTTTCGTTGTTTGTTCAAGATAACGGCCGCAAATGCCATCGATTATGCATGCTATAGTACAACATGTCGGCGCATACGTAACGAGATTTGCACAGTTGAAAAGTTCGTAATGATTCACGAGCGACACGTTATC
>NW_020216111.1:0-1312 GCF_003070985.1 Temnothorax curvispinosus | reverse complement strand
CATCAGGGCCAGGAGCCTTGTTCCTCCTGACCCTTTTGAGAGCCCTCGACAGCTCTTCCTCGCTGACTTCCCACTCCTCCTTCCATTCCGAAATTGCCGTCGGCGGGAATCTCACCTCTCCCCCATCTTTTCTGGGGAAGAGTTTATCGACTACCACGCCGACGAACCGGGGAGCCAGCGTCTCCGTGAGCGGGGGCGTTCAGGCTTTAAGCTTGTCTAATACGAGCTTGTAAGGACGCCCCCACGGATCCTCCTCTACGCTGTCGAGGAGCTCCTTCCAGGAGCGCTCCCTGGTCGCGAATATGGCTGTGGAAAAAGCCTGGCGGGCGGTACGCCAGGCCTCCCTTGCCTCTTCCTCATCCAGAGGATCACCTCTTCCTGCGCGGATTCTCTGCCGTCTCCTTTTGGCAATAACGGAGGAGCGGCGTAGCGCAGCCAACTCCTCTGTCCACCAATACGCGGCTTTACGGGGGGGGAGCGACCAGACCCGGGGCATCGCGACGTCGCAGGCCTTGGCCATCAATCGCGTCAGACCCCCGGCCATCCGATCCACGTCCACGTCCTCCCCATCAGCCACCTCCTCCTCTCCGCCCCATGTAAGGGCGGCTATGGCCGCGTGGAAACGGTCCACGTCCATTTTTTTGTCCCTGTTGACAAGCCGGCGGCGGGCGAGTACCTCCCTGGGGGTGGTGCGGACCGTCATCACAATATATTGGTGATCGGAGAGTGTCTCCAGGTCCGCAGCCACCCGCCAGTCGCGTATATCGCGAGCGGCGAGGGGGGTGGACCAAGTCAGGTCCACCACCGACTCCCCCCGCCGCCGCACGCACGTGCCCGCTCGGCCTGTGTTTATCAACGTCAGGCCGAGGCCCGCCGCCCACTCTTCGGTGGCGTCACTCCTCTGATCCTGCCGCGGGGAACCCCAAACGCGTGACTTTGCATTGAAATCCCCCGCGACAATGACCCGGCCGGACGAGCATCCACGAACACAGTCCTCGACTTCAGTCAAGAGCTGCTCGTACTCGGCCAGGCTCCAACTTGGAGGGGCGTATATCCCGATTACCGAGATGGGTCCCCAATCCACGCGGACGTACCCTCGCCCCGACTTCTTCGGGACGCCTTGAGGGGATTCCGGCAAATTCCTCCACGTTATCGCGACCGAGCCCCCCTTGTCCCCTGTCCAATAAGGGTGATTTCTTGGGACGTTGTAGGGCTCGGCCGCGATCCCCAGACCACACCCGCGCTCCGCCATTGTCTGGCAGAAGAGATCCTGAGCCGCGCGGGCGTGGTTGAGGTTCGCTTGAAGGACCGG
>NW_020216110.1:0-1643 GCF_003070985.1 Temnothorax curvispinosus | reverse complement strand
AAGACGTTATTTAAGATGGTCTTAAGATAAGAGAAAACTATAAATACAAGCCTATGTATAGAAGATTAATTAAATGTTTATGTTGCTATTTAGTTCACATATGTATCAGAAAATACATAGTATTTAATATAAACATCCAAAATGCTACATTATTTGCATCACAAGTAAATTACTTAAAAAGTATGATAATATTTAACTCCTACTTGCTCTATCGTTTTTTCAAATACCTTTACATGTATATTAAAGCTGATAACGGATTTTTGGCCTTTTAAATTCCATGTCTATAAGTGATCAGGTATATTACTATTTTGAGTACGTGTTATTTTCTGCATCTAAATACATCTTATTAATACAAGATTATGCATCAGTTGTAAAAGAGATGCATCTATCAGTGTAAGACATCAATTTTTAATCTAAAGATTATTTTCTGTTTATTAAATCTTAATAAGGTGTATATACTATAACTTTAATAACATTTGTATTAAAATTAATCTCTATAGGCAATTCTAACGTAATGCTTTTATAATTAAGATTATTGAATATCAATTTCATATTTAAAGAAGCTGAGAGCAACATAATATTCTTTATATCCGTAGTAATATTTATAAAGCAAGCCACCAAATGTTTCCAGGTATCTAGAAAAGAATTTACTTATAATGCGAAAACGAGTTTTTTAATCAAGAATTCATGATTGTATCCTGTATTAGAATCCTGTGTAATATGAAAGTATCCACATATATTAGTGTAGCCTTTTTAGAGGTTTTAAAAAACAAGTTCTTTATCGTAAAAGAATATTTGTTGAATGTTATATTATGTTCTATTGTAGATATATATGAATCAGAGTGAAATATATGTTATAACCTATTTCTGTTAGAAAGCAATGTTATGTATTATATACACAAATATTAAAAAATTGTAAGCTAAATTTTATCAAATTTTACTAATTGATTTATGTATTTGTGAGATTATGTTGATAACATGCGCGACGTGCATTATTTAAATACCACGATGTAGATAATACATTCCACTGCATTCTATGAATAAATCATTAAAGATTATTTTAACGTATACACACATACACACACACACACACACACACACACACACACACACCCCACACACACACACACACCACACACACACACCACACACACACACACACACACACACACATTTATTTAATATAAATATTTTATACATTCTGCAAACATGTGTGGAGACTAGAAGCACATTCTTTGATAAACACAGCAACTGAATTAGTCACAGATAATTCCATAACATTTCACTAGATTTTAAAAATGGAAACAATAATAATAAACTCTCGCTTAACAGAATATTATGGTTTGTAAATGGACTTTCTCTTGATATCAGTCAGTTAAAGACTGCTTTGTAATTATTGTGAAAAGGATACCTTACTTTTAGCTCTTGTAAAGGTAGAATTGACATTTAGTAATCTAAATTAAACACATTATAAAAATTTTTACAGAATAATTTTAGTGGAAATATTATTAGCAGTAGTACGTACAACTAAAAACTACTAAACATACCTTATAAGACTTTAGTAAACAACAAATAATTTTCATATTTAAAATTAGTCAATGCATGTCTTTTCCAGTACTGGTGTATATTGCGCAGACATAGAG
>NW_020216109.1:0-1095 GCF_003070985.1 Temnothorax curvispinosus | reverse complement strand
TTTACAGCTTCCTAACCTACTAGCAGTATTATCCTGCTAGTGGGTTAGGAAGCTGTAAACAGTACTGGCATTTTACCCCTATCTAAGTAGTGGCATATTCTCCTAAGATGCAGTTTTATATTGAAATGAGCCTCTCGGCGGGGGAGCAGGTGGAAAGTTCGGAGAGGTAGAAATAGGGTCGAAAACAGAGCTGTGTGAAAGGATGGAGGTGCAGGATTGAAGGAGGGTGTGAAGGAGGTAGAGAGGAAACGGTGGAATTGGAGGTGAGGATAGAATCGAGGTGAAGCGGCCAGAAATCGAGGGAGAAGAGGAGAGTTGAAAGCAAGGTTAGGATGACGCAGCGAGAGAAGCAGGAAGAGAAGGGGGCAGAGAGGGGGGGGAAGAGGAGAGAGAAAGAAGAGAGGAGAGAGAAGTGAGGGAGGGAGAGGTGGCAAGGAGCAGGGTCTAACCGGTCGGAGTGGTGACGCGTGGCACGGTGGTTGGCTGGCGAGGAGAACGGTGGAAGCGCACATCACTGGCGGTTCGGCCCGGAGCGGGGTGCCGGCTGCCCCAAAAGGGTAGGTTGGCACCACTGCAGGGCGGCGGGACTGACGGCGGGATTAGCGTGCGGAGTGGGCCAGTAAGGATGAGAGAGGGGATACCGGTGAAGGAGGAGATGGTGCGAGAGACGATGGGCGAACGCGCAACGCGAGTCAGCACGCCAATGATAGAGGGTCGAGTGTTGGAGATCGAGAGATCGAGAGAGGCGGGGTCAACGAAGCGTAGCGAGCGCGCGGCGATGCACGTGGTGACAGTAGAGAGAGGAGAAAGTGTGAAAAGGCTACAAGAAAAGCAGAAAGGCAGTGAAGCAATAAAGAGGGTAAAAAAAAGCGGGTGAAAGGAAGAGAAGGAGCGGGTAGGTGAAAGGTGAACAAGTGGGTGAGGGAGAGGGAGGAGTGAGATAGGAGGCGCGCACACACACGGACACGCAGGGGGGTTAGAAGGGTCTGGGAAAGAAGCGGGGAGGGAGAGAGAGAGGTGTTGATAGTGGAGTTGGAGGATGAGAAGGAGAGAGCGGAGCTGTTAGAAGGATGTGGGGTATTTAGGCAGAGGGGG
>NW_020216108.1:0-1166 GCF_003070985.1 Temnothorax curvispinosus | reverse complement strand
ACCCCATAATAAAACTCGTTCATATATATATAAATTTCACAAGTATATATATATTCCGCATTAGCAACTCTGTAAAAGTAATAATAACTTTAATTTCTGCAATTGTTTATTTACGAAATATTTATAACAATAAAATAAAGTGGCTCATAAAAAAATTATTTCATTGTAGAATTAAAACCGTACGACTAAGGAGAGTGTGGAACGAGCCAGGAAAGGTCACATATCTTATACTTGTTCCATCCTCCCACATAAGCCACTTGTATCGTAAAAGTTCTACAATAAAATTCATACGCTTTTATATCAAAAGAAAGATAAAGATTATTGAATTACCTACCTTCGACGGATCCAAGGAGCCATAATCTACATCGCCGACCAACAGCTAATTATCCTGGGGTTTTACCTCCTTAACTGCAAGAAAAAGAACCCGTCAACGGAGACGTTCTGCCGGATCGAGCCACCTCGCATCACCCAGGACGTCACAAAACCCATCCAACCTCGCCACGAGCGGAATATATTCCACACGAGATCTCGACCGCCTCCGCGACCACATTATGTTCCCCATAAAAAAACCACCGATGCTAAATACATTGGTGCAGGGAGCAATGGACCATGACATCCCACGCGGCTATGTTTCGCTCCATCACCTGCTAGACGAGGAATCGCTGGAAAGGATTGCGGAGAGCACTGGACGACGCCTATGGAATGGATTCGTCACATTCGGCTCAGCGAGTGCCGGAGTGCTGGCCATTATTCTCCTATTCCGCCTGGTCAAACTAGTGATCGACTCCATCATCAGAGGATATGCGCTTCACTCTGTCTACGGATGGAGCGTACACCTGCTGGGAGCAGTATGGAGCTCAGTCACGCACCTGCTCCTGCACCTCAGCAACAGGAAAGACACCCCCACCAAAGGAACCGATCCTGAGGCACCGAAGCTCGAGACGACCACCTTCATCCCCGACAGAGAGCCCAGTACCAGCAGCGGTATCAAAGAAATGGACTACGGCGAGCTCAGGAAGTATTTACGCGACAATAACTCGTAAAAAAATAAAATGTAAGATTACCATACCCTAGTAGTTAAGCATACCTTATGTAGGATAAAATGTAGGAGTATCGTCCTACATTTTCAAATAGGGGGGGAGGTGTTACGTCCACCCTCTCATACG
>NW_020216107.1:0-2734 GCF_003070985.1 Temnothorax curvispinosus | reverse complement strand
GCACGAAACACATCGAAAAAAGTTGGCTTTATCACGCTCTTCATCCTCGGTTAGGTACTGGTCTTCTCACTAGTGGAGGTAACATATAATAATATTAACATAAATATATAATAATACAATATGCTCTTTTGTATATAATTAAGTTTTTCTTTGGCTTGTTATTCAGTTTTGTTTTACGTTTTAATTTTGTTAATTAATAAAAAAATAAACTTCTGCAATTAAAATTTAAATAATGTATATTATAAATGACAAACTTATATATATATATATATATAATATAATGTTCTCTTACTTATAAAGTAGTGTAGATAGATAATACTTTATTCGGTTCGGCCGTCCAGCCTAAAACCCGGGCGTTTTTTCAGGAAATGTTCCCAAAACCTTTACAATCTTTCACAATCCTTCCATCACCTCCTCTTACTCACACATATAGCGTTTTATAGGAACGTACCCAACCCTTTACAATTCTTTAAAAGATCACAACCTGGCCTTTGTGCGGCCTTACAATGTTGCTATCACCCTCCCTACCCCTTCCAGTGCCTTCTCTCCAATCCTTCTGTCCTTCCCCCAGTTCCGCTTCGTCCTCGTCCGTGTCCGTGTCCATTAGTTCCTTCCCTCCATCCTCAGCGTCCCTTTTGACATCTTCCTCCGTATCCTTCCTTCTGCTCCTTCTAGTTCCTGTAGCTCCTTCCCTCTCTTTCCTTCCATCTGTTTTCCTTGCAAGCTATTCCTTTTATCTTTTGACTCGTCTCCTCCATCTCCTGTCGCACCTCGCCTCCAGAATCAGCGTCTTTTCCAGAATACATCTTCCACCTCGATTTCAATCCACGTGCTATCACCGGGTGCACCTCTGCTTCGATCGTCTCAACCTCGATTGATTTCTTATCGACCACCCTATTCGTCGCCGCGAGTCGATCTCTCCTTATTCGTTGTGCGCGTGCACCGCGAGCCCCAATTGGGATCTGACATTCGTCGCCATGACATCTGGTGGTCGAAAGTGAAAGCAGTGAATGGTAACAGATCTCGTGGCATTGTACAGGCTTGACGTGCGGTCATACTGGCTTTGCGTTACTGGGCTTTGTATTTTTATTAATATGGAATTTTCTCCGCATTGTAAATTTACGAGCAAAATTAAGTGTTCAGTTCGCGGTTGTAAAAGTAAGGTTGATCGTAATTTAAATGTCATTTATGCATGGATACGTGACCTACTCTTTAGAATCACTTACTTTGAGATTCGGAGAGACAATAATACTTAAGATATTACAAA
Organism: Temnothorax curvispinosus; assembly: GCF_003070985.1. Lineage (NCBI taxonomy): Eukaryota > Metazoa > Arthropoda > Insecta > Hymenoptera > Formicidae > Temnothorax > Temnothorax curvispinosus. Next base: position 1,467 of record NW_020216107.1, on the reverse strand, counting down.
CTTTCGACGCGGAAGAAATTTTACTTTCGACCTGCGAAAACACGTTTGCTTCGATAAGAATCACAACATGGCACGTAACATCACTAAACTCCGTGGTCACGTGGGCACCGTAAGCCATCTCTTATGAAAATGTGCCCTTGAGTGCTCAATGGCGGTCAGTGGGAATGTATGGTTGCCCTACAGTTGCAATGCGAATTATATGGAAAAGTTAATGAAAAATATTGAGTGGCAATAACATGAATGGAAACGCAATGGTAAGATTCGAATGACAACTTTTTCCATACAGGCGTAATGGAAACTGCTAATGGCTTATGAAGGTTAAAACCTGTGTATGGAACTTGCAATGCAAATTATATGAAAAAATTAATGGAAAATATTGAGTGGCAATAAGATGAATGGAAGCACAATGGCAAGATTTGAATGACAACCTTTTCCATACAGGCGTAATGGAAACTGCCAATGACTCATGAAGGATAAAATTTGTATGGAATTTTTCTACCTTCAGCCAATGTTGTTCAGTGTGAATTGTAATAGAAATTCGTCAATGGTAAATGTGGCGGTTCGCGCCACCATTGGTACATGCATCATCATCACGCCCGCGCAGTAACTGTATTACCGGCAGTTCGCATCGACGCCGCTAGGCGTCGCATCGTTCATGCATTCTCTCAAATTCAAGGTTCGGCACGGACTGGTATATGTATGAGACCCCCTACGGAACATCGAGGCAGATATTTTCAGGCACTAGTCGCCTAAGGCAAGAGCTCCTATTAGATTGTCCGTTGAACCAAAGGCAATGGGAAATGAAGGCATTTATATTAAAGACAAAATAGTACCATTTATTAAAATGCCATTGAATTCTTATTGTTCCAGACGCAATGGAAATAAAGGCATTTTTGCCAAAGATAAAAATTTCCACACAAAATCCCATTGGTATTGCCAGTGTTAATACCAATGGCAATACTAATGGCAATATCAATGGCAATACCAACGGCAAAACCAGTGGCAATACCAATAGCAATACCAATGAGATTTTGTGTGGAACTTTTTTCTTTTTATCTTTGGCAAAAATGCCCTCATTTCCATTGCGTCTGGAACAATGGGAACTCAATGGCATTTTTTAATGGCAATGAAGGGCACATTTTCATAAGGGACGCTTACAGTATTAATGGCGAGTTCACACAACATACAGATTTCGAGATAATTGCAAAAACGACTCCGCCCCGGAGCCGACTTCGCTCCGGTCTCCCCTATTCATTTACCCAGCAAACAAAAAAAGATTGAAAAGAATTAAAACGGGATTGCCAGGAATTCAATTAAGGACTTTCCGAATTCCATTCTGTCCAAAAAAAGGATTGAAATAGTTTCAATATCATGGAATTCCTTATTTTGGAAAGAATTTGTCTTTTTTGAATCCCATTCAATTCCGACACAAAAATATTATACCACTGAATGCCAGGTTAGGGATTG
>NW_020216106.1:1354968-1455388 GCF_003070985.1 Temnothorax curvispinosus | reverse complement strand
TTCTTTATCGTCTAATATTGTTCGAGAGAGTATGCTTCGTATTAAAGGACACATAACAATATTAAAATAAACGTATTTTTCGAGATTTATTTGGTGTCGCGTGTGATATTTCGGAGCTCCGAATTTGTCGTCCAGCGCCTTTCGTCGGCATTCGCAGCTACCTTTTTCTCACTGTCTAGCATTATGCAGCTGCATTTTAAAATTTTTTACCGTCTAATTACATCTGAGAAACCATGTCTCGCATTAAAAAAACAGCTAGCATCGTAAAAATAAACGTATTTCTCGACATTCGCGTCCAATGCCGTATGTCGCTCCTCAGAACCTTGTGCTTCTCGTCGAGTGTCGCCCAACTAGGGCTTCATCTTTCTTGTTAGCTATTATATTATATGTATAATAGCATTTTGAGACTTTTTGTCATTTTTTAAATTTAAATTATTTTTTACAGTACATGCGTGTTGTATTCAAGAATATGTATGGCAGTGCCAAAATAAAAAATGTGATTATTGACGTTCGCTTTGAACTCCAACCGGAGCGAAACCAAAAGTTCGACAGGAAGTTTTAGATACTATGGAAGGCCGATCTGAATTAGGCTTAATATTAATATAAGGAGAACGTCCCAAGAGCGGAGCGAAACAATCGAACGCTCGTGTGCCTCTGGTATAAAATGGCATCCGTATCTCTGAAAGGCACCCGCAAGACGTACAGCTTCGAGGAGCGAAAGATCTTGATATCGCTGATAAACAAGCACGCGGTGGTTCAGAGTAGGAAATCGGATCCGATTTCTATATGCAAACGGAAATCGGCTTGGTCACGAATCACCGAGGAGTACAACTCAATGGTAGGATCTCGGGGTACTCGTTCCTCTGTACAACTCAGACGTTGCTGGGAGAATATGAAGGCCTGCAAACGTAATCGCGAGGAAAAGAAATTCCGGTAATTTAATATTACGAAGCATTTTTGCTTTCGGAGTTAATCGAGCTTGGCATTTAACGGAAATTAATAGTTATGGAATTTAATTATTTCGAGTTTTGTTTATAAGAGCTAGGAGAGAGCGATGAGAGAGTAGAAAAGGTAGTATCAAATAAAATTTTTATTCAGGAGAAAAATCTGCTTCAACCTAGAAGTTTGCTAAATTTGTTATATAGAGAAAATGATTCCGGGAGAATAATAACTATTTAGATTTTTTGATCTCTTTAGTGACGGTACGAAAGAGATTTGTCAGTCGACAAAAGACGATAGGTGGGCGAGAAATCAATGCTGGGAAGGTATAACTTGTGGCCAGAATATGTCGGAAACGCCGATGTCTACCGGAACCGTTGGTCTGCCACCGAATATAGTATTCGAGCCGAAGGATTCAGAACCGTTTACGTTGCAAAGTGTCTGTACTGCCGGATCTCAAAATCCAAACTGCCTGAAGAAAGACGTGGATAGTCGCGAAGATTCAAATTGTAAATATGCTTTTCTTTTGCTTTACTCCCGTTTAATATCTAGAATTTTTTAAAAATGCACAGTCACAAAGGAAATTGATTTTTTCAATTATACGAATAAATAAAGTTATAATAATGAACGATAATTAAATATCAATAAAGGAAAAATGTGTGAGAAATAATATTCTTATAAATTAAATAATTTTTAATTTGCACATCGCGTTTTTTGAAAATTTTATTTCTTGTTTAATTGGGAATTCTTTATAGTTTTGTTAGAAATTGACAGAAATATTTGTTGTAATATAATGATTTATAATAGTTTTGTACTATAATAATTTTATACTCAGTATTATTATTAATAGAGAGATAGTACTTTCTAATTTCAAAAAAGTAGTAAAAATTTGAAATAATTTGATTTTACACAGCTGATAAACATGACGGTATTGTGCCAGCCCCCGATTCGATAAATGACTATTATGAAAGATTCGTTATAAAAAGAAACACGCACACACACACGGATACCCCTACGATTAATCAATCGACGGACAACAATCTTAAGAATATCGCACGCCGAGAAATTCACACAAATCCGGGACCGAGTGACTTGTACACTTCAATCTCGCCTCGCGTTGTGCAGGAGCATAATCGCCAAAGGAAATCCATGCAACGAGAAGAAGAACTGCACGTGCTAGCGCTTTCTGAAGCGCAGATGAAGGTCGATATCGCTGCCATGTTAAAGGAGGAGGCAAGGATCAAGCTGGAGGAGGCTCATTATCGCAAGGAGGAGGCCAGGCTCAAAATGCTGTTCTTTACTTACAAGTTGGACAGGATTAAAGATGAATGAAGAAAAGTGGATAATTTGGATGTACGCGTAGGACGCATTGCTGTAAGTTTATTATTTTTCTTTATTTTCTTTATCCAATGCGTAGATGTTGATGCGCTGGTGCTTGTAAGCAAGATAAATCAGTTAGTTATGTGAAAAATGCAAACGTGGTTGTGTCTCTATATAATACCAATTTTTATTTCTCATAAATGTAAAATCAAGATATCATAATAAATATAAACCTTCTGATAATTTTACTTGCTAGTAATTAATAATTATTGCGTTAGGCGATATTATTCGTGACGAATGTTGCGAAGTTGTGACTTTTGACAAATGCAGATGCGACGAAGAGTTGATAAATGATGAGAGTAATATAAAAAAAAAGCGTTTCGATGTTCATACATTATTCGTACTATTTGTATGTTTGGATCAGTCATTTTTGGTAAAATTATAAGCGCACAGACAACTCTATGTCTTCCAATTTAAAAGAAACATGTAAAAGATAAAAAAATAGATTCTGTAAGAAGTGTACAGTAAATTTATCATTTTATCATATTATCGTTGGAATTAAGTATGCCACCACGAGTTTTCTTTGCGTCTTAAAATACTCTTGATTATTCGAAACTTAAATTTCTATATTATATTAAAAGCTATTTTGCAGTCATTTTGGAATGTTTGTTTGAGAGAAACAATAAATGCTACTTCTGAAGCATCTTTAGGAAATATTTTTATAAAGCAATATCTTTAACTTCTCGATTGTTAGTAATATTGTAGTATTATATAAACGTAAATTCTAATTTAGGTAATCTTCGACGATATACTAAAAGTCAATCTAGATTATTCGGAATCCATTTGAAGGATTTAAATGCTTGACAGTCATTAGCAGAGGGACTGGCAGTGGGTTATTGACTAGTGACAGAATAGATCATATTGGATGCTGATTTGTCATGGATTGGTTGTCGTTAGTCGCTTTCGTATACTCTCATTAAGGTATAAATAAATAGAGCGGGGATCGTTCGCGTAACGCAATTTCGGGTTCAATCTCTCCGCGAATTTCTTCTACATAAGATGAAAGTTGTCGCTGAGAGCCGATTTCGCAGTATTCGAGCAACGGGTGACCTCGAAAAGCGAAGGATCGGTGTAGATCGGCTCGCTCGGATCGAAACCGCCACGTCGACCACTGGACAATCCTACAGCACCCTCCAGAGCGGTGGACGACGAGGCGAGACGTTGGCTGATAGCATTGCTCATTGATCTCGAGATCGATCTATAATAATTAAACATTTCCTCCTGTTACGATCTCTATTGCAAATTAATGATGAATAATTAAATATTAATGCGGATATGTTAAATATTTTGTTAACGCATTTTCCCCCTTTATAACTCTGAACTTAAAATATATAGATTGTTTGTTTGACTTTTTACTTACGAAGCCTGGAATGGTTTCTGAAGACCTGCCCTCATGAAAGAAAAGTTGTTAACTCGGCTGTTGTAAGGCTCGTCGGAATGGCTGCTGCGATTGCAGGTTTTGTTGTCGAGTCTACGATTTTTCATGATCACGGAATAAACGTATTTTCTGAAACGATGAATCACTTTAAATTCGCTTAATAGGCAGAGAAGGATAAGAAACTGTATAAACTGAGAAACTCAGTTATTTTATTTTTTATTAATAATACTATAAGTTTTTATGAAATATTTATAGATTAATTTAATCTTGTGAGAACGTAAATGAGAAATAAATTTTCGAAAGTTAAATATAAGTTTTACCTATAAACGAGCATAGACAAGAGAACGACGGAGGCTAAGAGCACGACGAGGATACCCACTGCGGTAACCAAGCCATAGTATTCATTTTGCGTTATACAAATATTTTCCAAGATCTTGGTTTGCTTCTCGACGACGGTGTCTTCCTCAATGTCCATTCTCGAGTCGAGAACCTATCAAAATACAGATAATATTATAAACCGCGGAAATGGAGATGACATCTTTTCATTCCTTCGACGCGAAAGCTTCTATCTTGGTACCTCTATCATTTCCCTGACATGTTCTTCCTCCTCTTCGTTATCCATGTCGTCGTTCGCAGGGTCGGTCGCGTTGAAAATCGTCGTCGACACGTTGTTCGAGTCACCGTCCGTCACCGTTATCGGCGACATCTCGTCCTCGTCCGCTACCGTGTCGTTATTTACGTCCCTTCGCCGCCTGCCGAAAGACGGCTCGCTCCTGCCGGTACCGCCGGAGCAGTACGCCGGTTGGCAGCCATCGCGGCACGTTCTTACGTTCGCCTCGAACACCAGGAAATTTGATTCAGGTATTTTGAAGGCGTTGAAGCGGGCCTCGAGGCTATCGCCGTCGCGGAGGCGATCCAAACCCGGAAACACGTAGTTGTCCACCGGACAGCTGCAAAAATTTCCGTTTCAATCATGATACGATATGTCTGATACGTTATGATTTGCGGATAATTAAATTTATTTATGTAACTTGACAGCTCGAGAAAGACCAAGAAAAAATGCAGCAATAATATTGCATTATCTCCAGTATAGATAATGTAATATTATTGCCGCGTTTTTATAATGCTATTATAATTTCTCTCTTTCTCTTCTCTGACTATTAGCGGATGTATCTTACCCATATCTGTCTATCAGTTGAACACTTCTACCAGAGTAAGGATCTCTTGCGATAACGTTGGTAGCAAATATATCCGTTACGTAATTGTACCTATGGGAAATAATAATTAGGACTTATTAAAATTTAAATAATTATATGTTTTAAATACGTGAAGCTTTCAATTTCCGACGCGTGCAAAGATTAATTTTGAAGTCAACGGAATCAGACAGTAATACGAAGCTATTATTTCTATTAGACCATGCTCTAAAATGTAACCTTGTAATTTTATTAAATTATCGCCATTATTACGCTAAAAGATGTATAAATGGAGATTACCCATCCTGAGCTTCGAGTCTGAATGTGAGAGGGTCACCAACAGCGATGGTCGTCGTAGGTCTACCCTGATAGAGAATCATCAAGCGTACTCTGGAGCTCAAGGTGTTTTCCGCTGGGAGATATTCAATAGGGATGGGAGACCCTGATCTGTACAGTGCACGTACGAGTTCCATTAGCGAAATTGAAAGTAGAAACATCGAATAGTGTGGTAAAAGCGACGTATATAAAAAAATAATGCCGACGGCATAAATCAACCAATTAACTTTTATTGTACTTCTAAATTTTAATTTTATCAATTCATGTAAATTTGTCATCTTCCAACTAGAGATTTTTTGGTATAACTATTGTAACACAAAAATAACTATTGTAAATAATAAAGTAGTATTAAAAAGTAACTATTGCGTCATAATTAATAGCATAAAAACCAAAAATTTCCGATATTATAATTAATCGTATTAATTAATTTTTTAATAAGTGGCATCGTTAATAAAAAAGTAGTACGTTATATATGATACAGCGTAACGTAAAGTAGGCAATTGCACGAAGGAATAGAATTGCGTGCGTGATATCCTTAAATGACATTTGGGACTGAATGTGTAATAAAAGAAATTGCACGAGCGTGCTTGCACCTATGTATACTCGCGTACGAAAGACGGAGAGTTTTACTTCGCTCACAGTAACTCGCTAAGCATTACACGTGGCTTCATGTTAACATATGAAATTAATGAGCAAGGGGAGTTTAGAATAACGTTGGAGCAATACGGTAATATTTGCTCAACGTATCTAAAGATGGAGAGTCTGACTTGCTTGCTCTGAAATTATACGTTTCGTCGGAAGAAAATCCTGTAAATATATAATTAGATAAGATCATAAATTATAACAAGGAATATTATTAGTTAGGCTCAATAATTTTTCTCTCGATATGGCTTTATTTACAAAATTCAGTGTCCCTATATGGCACGTAACGCGTTAAAAATCATACTCTCGGTGCAAGACGCGACCTCTCGATCGATATGACCTGGCATACCCGGCACCGATGTAGCCGGATGTGACGACAGCTTCGCCAGGCCCCCGAAACATGCACGTCAGGTTGAATCGTTTGTCCCGTCCGGTTTGCACGTAATCCGAAAATTGCACCACCACGATATTTGTCATCGTATCGCCGTACTGCAAACATTCATCAAAGCATTTATATCACATACATCTATTACTACTGTCAAAAATTGCGATTTTATCAGATACCACCAAGAAAGAGAAGTAGGTCGTTAATGCAAAAATTAAAGAAAGCAAATTATTATAAATAGCTTTTATAAATCTAATTAAAAGTAATCGCGGAATAAATTTCCATGCTTCATAAAAAGCTTTCGTAGTCCTTTGTTGATCGTGCACGATAAAAGTTTTTAGCTTGAATCAAATCATGGAAATTACTTCGGCGGATCGAACAGTTAAACGGAAATGGCCACTCTTACTCGTTGTGTGCCGCACTCGGGGTATCCCTGAGGTCCGCTGATACGGAGCACGTTCACGGTGCCGCCGCTTCCGCGGAAGAAGCACCGGTCGTAGTACCCGTACGTGTAAATTCGCCCGATGAATCCCTCCGGCGTCCTTAGTGTAAACTCCATCCCGTCCTCGCTACAGACTTGACTCACTAGAAGTGTAACAGAGCGTAATTCGTTGGCATCCGCGCGGTTTCCGGCAAACCAAGGCTCAAAGAGAGGTGAGCGTTAATTAAATACGGTGCCAAGTTAATTAAATTGAAGTTAATTAAATAGTCAATAAAATTATTAGCAGGCCAAGGTGAAATCGAGCTTATGGATAAGATACACAAGTTGACTATGCTAAAAACCGTATTGCTTCTCTATTAGCAAGATTGGGAAGGGATGGGAAATCGCTGATCAGGGATGATCATAAAAATGTATCACGTACACCCTCGATACTTGGAATGTAGACTGTGTTGGTGCGTGGATATTGCATAGGTTGCGCACGTGCGAGAAGGAGAAAACGTATAGGTGAAAAAAAAACAGCATTAGAGATTTATTTCGTAAAGGTGAAGTCGTGTGACAGTGGTGCAAAATTGTATGTACAATAACGTGCGTAAAAATCCATCATCAAATATGTGCAGCTTAATTCTAGAAGAATAATTATCTCATTTTATAGATCGGATGCCGAGTGAAACGCTGTCTTCAATGCGTTCTTAATTCCATGTAAATAATAATCTGGACATTTTATTTGTATTTTGAATATAAGTACGTTTCACCCTGGTTCTCCTCAATGAGTTCATGTGTGTTTCGCGCATGTTTCCAGCTTTTGTATGGGCACTTTATGGACGGAGTGGCCGCTTACCGTCCAGACATTCTCCGTCTGCGCCCTGGCGCCCGTTGTTCCTCTCGTAGAAATCGTAATCGGAGCCCGAGTCGTAATAAACCGGATTGCCCATGTCCATGTCTCTGGAGTCCCGGTCGCTGAGCTCACAGTTGTCCCTCTCGGCCCCGTAAGGCGCGGCGTACGGCCGGTAATTGAAGGACCTGCAAATGACGTTGGGAATTTGCGAGCACTGTCCGATCGATTGCGCAAACAAACGCTCTCAGATCATTCCTAATTCAATTTCAAGCTTCCCGGGTCACAAGCATCTCCTGAATCAACTGTCGGAATGCTGCAATGCGTTTCACCGTTGTAACTGTAGCTTTCGATGAACGCACTTCCTACTTATGCCTTTGCAGAATTATCTTTCCTGTTTCGCGTATTGATATGTGAGCCGAATTCAATTTTATTTTTTATGTTAACTTTCACTATTCTCTGTTGATTTTATAATCGCTAGGAAACGTTTTTATGCCTTTGATAAATATAATCACATCGCTATCATGAAATATATTGCTTAAATCGATCATGTAGCACATTATCATTTAAAAATTATTCAATTTGGATTTAAGATGCTTTTATTTTCTCTAAATTGCTAGCAAAACGACAAAGCTTTATCGAATTATGTAATTACCGAAAAGCTCGATGTTTTGATATAAATTTTAATTATCGTCCAATATATTTTTACAAATTCGGTCTTTATTATTACCTGCAAACGAAGTCTCTAGCGTCGGCACATTCTCTCTCGCATTGAGCCAACGACGAGGCGGTGGTGTACCGTCTGACGAACGGCTTTCGCACTCTGGTGTGTGTCCCGACTTGTCTGAAATTATCCTGCTCGTCGCACCTAGACACTAACGGAGGTCTGCCTATGATAGGCCCGCCGGCAGTTCCAAATGGACGAGAGTTGTAGACGCCGCCTTCGCCTATGTATCCACCACCGACGATACCACCGCCGTCGCCGTACCCTCCGTACCCTCCAACGGGGGGTCGCGCCGGACCATAAGGCCCACCGCCCGCGCCGTAAGGAGGTCGCGACTCGGGACCCTGGCCCTGGGGACCGCGAACGTCATCGACGAATCCGTGCGAGAACATTCCTGGCGGCGGATACCTGCTGTTTAATTGAATCGCAATGTAATTTTTCTATGATACATCATGTGACCTATGTAAATTATTTACGTTGAATAAACGTAAAACTCATTAGGCAGACAACGTGTTAATGAAAAAGCGACAAATTAAGCGAAAACAATTTTTACCTTTGATTTAATCTCGCGACTTACCGGTTAGCATAAGGGTCCTTGTCTGGATATCTTCCAGTAGCTGGATATCGATCGATAGGAGTTCTGTCACCTAATGTCATAGGATATCGGTCCATCGGGTCTTCCGGGAGAGGATACCGATCGATTGTATTGGGATATCGATCAATCATGTCAGTAGGATATCGGCTTGGAATCAGTCGGACCCCATGTATTACGGGATATCGGTCATTCGTGGGATATCTCCCCAAAGTTCCGGCATCTGGATATCTATTGACGCTAACAGGACGGCGGTCTCCTCCTCTAACAGGATATCGATCGGATATGGGATATCGATCCGGATAACGGTCTCCAACTGGGTAACGATCAGAGGAAGGATAACGGTCTCCCGTGGGATAACGATCTCCTATGGGATAACGATCTCCTGCGGGATAACGATCTCCTGCGGGATATCTATCTCCAACGGGATATCTATCTCCAACGGGATACCTATCTCCAGCGGGATATCTATCTCCAGCGGGATATCTATCTCCAGCGGGATATCTATCTCCAGCGGGGTATCTATCTCCAGCGGGGTATCTATCTCCAGCAGGATATCTATCAGGATATCGATCACCAACAGGATATCGATCGGGATAGTTGTCGGACTCGCCTAAAGGATATCTGTTGTCCGGGTATCTATCGTCTAAGGGACGACGATCGGGATATCGGTCTGGATAACGGTCGGGATAACGATCTGGATAGCGATCGGGATACCGATCTGGCATACGATCGGGATAGCGATCCGGTTTGACGCTACTGGAGTATCCTTTGTCGTAGTCGTCCGGGTATCCTGAAGAAAATATTTTAGGAAGTTTTATTGTCATAATTAATTATGCATATTAAATCTTTCGCATTTTTAATATGGAAGCTGATAAACGAATATGATAATAACTTATATACGTTACCATTAAATACAGTTATCTGATTTTTTATTAATATTAAATTATACGATTATAATAGTAAAGAAGAATAAAATTCAGGATTAGATAACCATATTTAGCGTTAAACGTACAGTGCGAATGTAGTTTTGATTAGCTTAGTATTCGAATAACACGATTTATGAGATGATATTTACGAGATGATCGTAACAGATGATGGTTAACAGTCATGTCTAACAGCGGTTATAATACATTGTGTGTTTGAGATCTTGTCCCATTACGACAATTTATGGGAATACTTAGCAGTTCCATGAATAATCACGTAACTTTATATAACACGTCGACATGCGATATTATGCTAAATTAATAAAGCGATTCTAACCGGGTCTTCCTAAAGAGGGTCGTCCAAAGTTTGTGTCTTGTCCCAGAGGATCGGGTCTGTATCCAGGGCCATCGCGATCGCCGTCTAGATATTGATCTGTTAGTATATACAATGGGTCGTTAAATTAAACATTAATCTACGTAACGCTGTATCATATTGCTTCAATAAATTCGCGAAATACGCAGCGCAGTGATACAAGTCAATCTATCAACCGACATAATTGTTTAAGAAAAGAATTGAATCGATTCCAAATTTTTCGTAGCAGAACAAAGATAAACGTTCAAGAATTTACTTTTTTGATGGTACTGCTTATTGATCCTTTTCGGATATATATTAATTGTTAAAGTGCTATTAGCTGCGTAGAATTTATTGCGGATGACACGATATTCAGAAACTGTTTATCACGTATCCTTTCTCGCGGCGAACGGACAGACGATCGATACTCACGCATGAGATTCTCGTAATAGTCGTAATCGGCATCGTAGATAATCCGGTTACCGTCCCTCTGATTGAACCGGCTCAATCGGCAGGTATGATAATGCTCGGAGTAAACGGCGCTACGGCACTGAAAGCTCGTCTGCCGGAGGCACTCGTCCAGGCACTCGCTGAGGCTGCGTCCGGTGATCTCTGAATGAAACTCGCCGCTCAGACGCGAGTTCCGATAACGCTGGAAGGCCGTGTCCGGACGACGACCGTCGGAGAAGAGGTGCGACGACGAGCTGCTGTCCGGGTATTCGGAGCCGCGCGCTACGGACGGATCTACGCTTCGTAAGTGGGCATTGATAACGAGTTGTGAATCACCAAGTGACCATTGTTAATTGAACGCCTCGTTAGAATATGTACTATGATACAGATACAGAGTAATAAGATAGAAATCACTCTGATACTTTGAACTCTCGATTAGAACGGTAAATAATTTGTACAATAGGCAATTTTAGGATTACATGTTCGATCAAATCTTTATTTCATTTATTTACACCGAAACCACGTTAATAAAATTATAGAAAAGATTAGTAATTAATAAATTTAATAAACTAAGATATTAGTAAAAATAAATTTAAAAAAATAGTTTAATAAAAGCTTATTAGTTTCTTGAAAATTAACTTTGGTTAGATAATGTTTTGGTAAAATAATTAATTCTTTATACAATTTATTGCGAATATTACTTACGTAATGAGACGAATTATCGCAAACTAAAATAGACATAGGCAAGGAGAGCTAGTATTACAAATTAATATTCTTTTGCATACACTCACGATTATCTAAACACACCAAATCGTAAAAGTGATGGCTTGGGCTGCTACTAACTCCAATATCGTCCTTTTGTGAAACGGAATCTTCCTCGGATATGACGCACTGTCGAGTTTGCTCGTCAAACTCGACGCTGCGACAAAAATATTTCTCCGCTCTGAGACATAGCGCCTGACATTCGTCCAAAGTGAGATTCGTGTATATATCGACTTCAAACGGGCCGCGTAAACGTTTGTTCTCTTCTTTGACAAATACTGCGAGGCCGTCGCATCGTCTTTCGGCTGATCACACGTTAAAAGAATATTTCTTCAATTTTAACAATTATGTATAATTGATATAAATATTATTAATTAATATAATTATGTGATTAATGTAAATATGTACGTGATATTTCTCGATATATTTAACATGCTAATTTAACGTCTCTTAATAATGTTTTCTCGCGCGATTTCTAAATATTACAAGAAAATTTCTGACGCAATTTTGTAATAAAATACGTAATTACGCACCATTAAGGCAGGTATTTTCCAGATAATCAGAATTTGGATCGTCCTCCAGTAATTCGGGATGAGTTCTTCTGGTGAAACGACTGAGAGAACAGCTCCTTAGGGCAGTGTCGTATGTCGCCGATCGGCAGACGAAACTGAACTCGTTGAGACATCTGAACACAAAAACATTAAAATATTATTTCTTTTACGACATATATATAGTAATTTTTAATCTCCACATGTATACCTACCTGTCCTCGCAGTCGGTTCTGTTAGCGGCGCTGACTTCTTTAATGTCTGTCAAGGGTAGCTTCAACTTTTTCCTCGGATGCCTCTCAAACACGTAACGACGGTTTGGACATTCCCTTTCTATTCTGTCGGCTGAGAGTGAAAGAGAGAATATTAATCATTATATTAATTTCCAGTAAATAGAAATTATTAAAGATAAAAGTTGAACTAAATCATAATTAAGAATTTTAGCCTTTCCTCGGAGAGAATCGTTCGTTCCGTTTCTATTAGAACTGAAGAAAAAAAAATCATTGCTGACTTGTTCTTTTGACGAACGAACTCACGAACGAGCGGCTGTTTCAATTAATAAAATGCACCTCGGTGCATACAAAGATATTCTTTTCTGTCGACATGCGAATACTCACACGCTAGGCACACTTCAGTGAAGTGCACGCTGTTCGGTACGAGCATGAGATTTCCGATGCCCTCCGGCTGAGCCTGTTCCCTCGTTAAATAGCAAGTACTCTCCTCGTACTCGGCAGCGCCGCTGAAGGACGCAATTCTACTGCCAGGCTGGAAGTCGAAGCTCGTACAGGCGCGGACCAGATTGTTCGTCGCCGTTCTGTCGCGCAGACAGAGCTCTTGACACTTTTCCAAAACTCTAAACGGAGGCGCCGAGTCTCGCACCTGTCGTAAAACGAAATTTTTCAACGTTTTTTTTTTATCGCAGCTACTGTCACGTGACGACTTTTCCTACGCGACAGCTACGTCGCGAAATTGTGTCCGCAAATTGAAATTCGAGAGGCGGTCTTGCCCGATCGATCGTTTCCACACGAAACAACGCACGAATAAAAAATCCCAACGTTATAATTAATACATTAAAATATAATATCTGAAAATTTGTGAAATAAAACATTATATTTCATGAATATTTTACTGATAATAAGCTAGAAATTTGAGAAACTATTAGAGCACGATGGTAAAATGTAAAGTATTTCCGAAATCGCCGCGAACTTACCACATCGTCGTCGAAACCCTGAAGTTGCTGATCCGGAAGTCTCTCGTAAACCACCCTACCCAAACCACCGTTGCAGGTCGTTTGCGCTGAAACTATAATGGTTTTCTCGTTAGCGTCCGTTTGTCGGTCAACGCGCGACAAATCCTTTCCTGTTTTTATTATTTATATATTATTTCGCGCGAAAAAGTACGTATTATATTATTTCCTATTCACATAAAATTCAAAACTACTTCCTCTAGTCGACAAACACGCACGTGCGCTCTTCGATCTTATCAAAACGCGATATTTTCGTGTCCATAAGTGGCACGGATAGTGACACAATACCGACCAACAGTTTCGCAAGTACGACGTGACATCGTTTTGTATCCCTCGATTTGTTCGCTCGCACGTTCGCAGAACTATTTAACTATATGCGAATTCCAAACAGTAGAGCACATTTTCAGGATACAAGAAATTTAGGATATAACTTGCCGCGCTGAACAGAAAATCGAAATTAAGATCTCTATTCTAATTTTTAGCAAAAATTGCTATTAATTAATTGCGCTTATTGGTTCAATCAAATCAATTAATTTAAAATAAATTTAGAATCAATTTTAGTCATGAAGATGAATGTTTTTTCTTTCTGCTAATTTTTTAAAAACATTTGTGAGTAATGTATGTGTTAATGATATTTATCAATTTGAAAGATATTGGAAAGAATTTTTAATTTAATGTTTACTTACCATTGACCAGTAGATCTAACACGATGAGTATCCAAATAGTTAGCAGCATACTAATTGATCTCCGCATCGTGATGATATTGAAATGTACAGATTACTATGTCGCATACATGCCAATCGCTGTTACGATCTGAAAATGAATTATTGAACATTAATAATATTAACACATAAAAGGAAAGAGATATATTTTTATTTTAGAAAAATATCATTATTATTGAAACTTTCTACGATTTTAATTTTTTATTTTAATTTAAATTTCTAACGTTATATACTAAATGTACGTTATTAAAAAAATATAAATTATTTTGAGTTATTTGTCGAGAAATTACACGAGGTAAAAATTGAGAAGTCGGACGTGAATGTGCTTTCGAAAAGAGGGGAGAAATTTAATTTATGCGAAGAGAGAAATGCTTTCCTAAGGGATAGCTTTGTATTGAAATTTAATAATGCAAGAGACCTCGAAATTATTCATATGACAAACTATCAGGAAGATTACACCTATTTTTCACGTGTATTTTTCTTTCATAAAATATAAATGTCCAGGGAAAAATATTGAAACAGTTTATATGTACTTCAAAGGGGCATAAAGTTTTTTAAAAATTACGCACGCTACACACGTATAAATATTTCATTTCACATTTAATCAGAAAAATATTTAATTAAAAAAATTCACAAAACAATGTTTGTAAAAGAATGTATATATAGAAAGAGTAATTGGAATAATTGCTTAGCTAATTTTCGAAATTGCTCGAATGTTTCTTTCGAATTTCCCTGGAGGACCAGGTGCAACGGACGCAAATCCAGTTTTGTCCCTCGCGTAAAAAAAAACAATACGTGAAAAATCGAAAAACAGATAAAACTACTGGCGAGAGCCATTTGTTCTGGATGGACGTTTCGACGTACTCGAGATACGTACAGCGGGGGACAGCGTATATACTAAACTTTATGGGATTCCTGACGGGCACTCACCCTGAACACTTCCACACACTGTCACCCTCGCGCGCTCGTGTACGTACGTGGCTGCCAAAGGACCAGCACACGCCCGTAAGGGCAACGAAGCGTGGTTCCAACTTTCAGGCATTACATTATATTAGCCGGTTGCCATTATCTATCCGGTTATCGTGATTGACGTAGGAAAGCACGAGTTCAATCATCGGAAACGAAAGAACGAGCAGGGTCATCTTCATGCGTCTACCAATGATTTCATCACTATTCGGTACCATCAATTGAAAGAAAAAAAACGTATTTGTGTGATATGCGTTGAGTTTGATTTTCGGGAGCCGCGTGAATTTTTATTTCATTTTATTTTATTTTCTATTTTGATTTTATTTGATATGTAATAGCTTCTAAAATAATTTTTCGAATGTAAAATCTTTCAAAAAAATTTCACGCTTTGAAATGTTCTATTCTGTTCAAATAAATTTTTCGCGATAGTTTTCTTCTTTTTATGTATCGGTATTTTAATATTATTCGTTTCACCTGTACTATGTTTACGCGAGCGTTACTTCTGTAGTAACTCTACGATAATTCACTCCGCGTAAACGAGGGTCTCTGGCAGAGATCCCCGTTTACGCGAAGTGAATTATCGTAAATTACTACAGAAGTAACGCTCGCGTAAAGCAGATACTAGTACTAGTGTGTTAAAACACATGATTGAGAGTAAATCATGGCAATTAAATTATTTTGATATTTTAAAAGTTATGAACTGCCTACAAGGTACAATACGAATGTTAATGTGTTCGCTTTTATTCGTTTATAATTTTGAGAGTATCGCAATCAAGCTCAACGAGTGCACCTACAGCAACGCCACAATGGCGATGTTTATGATATCGACAACGTATCATAAAGAGGATTTTATTGTCGGGGTAATTTATGTTTACTCGTTGATGCACGAGCGTATGCACTTGTTCGTGACGAGTGCCAATTACTATGGCCCATGGCTCGTCCACCGATTGTATCCCATCGGGTGTCCATCGTGCAGAGCACACCGCTTATTAATCACGTTATGGTTTATCGCCTCGATAATTGTGTCTGTCACCGACAACGCAGTATAAAAGCTTATACTGATGTTAATATCGTCGGTCGCGAGAGAAAATTATGGCGCCCGTTCGTCGTAATTCGTGTAATATTACGCGGTACGAAATTACATTTCTGCAATTGTCCTCGCCGCGGATTGCCGGATTTATGACGTGCCGCTCTCTCTCCGTGTGTAAATTATTTCGGGAAATTACTCGGATTAAGGTAATTAAACATATCGTCAGAGACACGAGCAGAGGTTACAACCAATTAAAAACGCCGCGCGGGTAGAGAAGACGTTAAAAGTATAACGAATAGTTCGCGCGAAGTGTTTTTAATTTTTGCTGCACCATTATAAAATCGGCTATTACGAAATATTAATTTCTAAACCGAGGATTTGAGATTTATCGCCAACCAATATCGCTCATAAACGAACGACAGAAACGAGTTATTTATAGAGGAACACACAAAAGGCAATTTGAAGATCGTTGTTGACGCAATTCGCAATTCGGGCTTTGGGAATCACCGGCCTTTTGAAAGCTTACTTTCTGTAGCCGCTTTTCACTGGGAGCTTCCACCGCAGGTCCTATTGTCGTGGTGCTTTGAACCCTATTGGTACGCGGATGGCATTGTTGCGTGCGTATCCGTGTCGAACGGAGAATGAATTCGGTCATTGTTGTGTGACGTTCATGTTAATGGAACTTTCGCACGCAACGACAAATTATTATCTGGTAATGCACCATGCTAATTCCCCGACGAATTCGAGCACGACGTGATGCCGGGGGTGAGAAAGAGAGAGGCGACAATGTGTCTGGATCGCGGCATGATATTTCTGCGAGTCACTTGATAGTTATTTACCAATCGAATACGATCGCGAGGCTCTGTGAAAGATCGTGGAAAATCATCAGTATAGTGCTCGTATCTTACGATTGCGTAACGAGTAATTATCGTGATTACAGCAATACGAACGTGTACTGCGCTCCAACGCGTTAATCACTACGAGATATATACACGTCATTGGAATAATTAATTAAGTTTTCGAATAGTTGCAGTCATGCTGGCAGTCTTCAGTCCTTATATGGACATGTAATCACGAGCGATGTTCTGTAAGAATATTTTTCTTTTCACGATTGTATAGCGAAGGGAATTAGTCATGTATTTACTAAAAATTCATTATAAGCGTATATGAAGAGTCTTATATTTTCTAACATTTCAAGTGGTTTATCGATCTAATAAATCTCTTTACAAGGAAGATAACGGAACATGAGGGTGCTGCGGATTGGTAGAATAAATTCACCCTCACGAGCACGCGCTTTAATCTTCCGTTCGTGGCATTTCCTTCAAAAAAAGGCTATAAAATTATAATTAAAGTCTAAATTACGAATGAATTTACGGACTAAGAAATTTTCATCTGTACAGATTAGATATCGCGCGACATTTGAATAAGATTATCAATTGTACGAAAGAACGCTATCTTACCCGAGAGGGACAGCTCTCCCTAAATTCTCCGCTTTTCTGTCGCGAGCTCTCCGTCCTTTCGGGAGCGATTGTGTGACTCTACCGAGAAGAAGGGCGAAGGAAAGCGATGTCGATGCTATCCCGACGCGATCCCGAAGTGCGATCTTGAAGCGTCCCTCGTGAGCTATCCGCCGAGCTGTCGCGCGCGAGAAAGAGGCGTGCGAGCGTATACGCCGAAATCACGCGTGCGGCGCGAATGGCACCCGTAATCAAACTGACGTTCAAAATCGGCGTAAAGCGTGGAAATAATGGACACCTGTACACCTGGGAAGTGGAGAGAGAACGGCAAAAGAGCAAATCGTGCATTCCCGATGAGCGGTCCCCGCGATACGGCCGCGTGACAGGCCGTAGGGGGCCCGTGAAGCGCGGCGCGCGGATAACAACGCGCGCGCGGGGGCGGACAGGTGGGGTCCCCCACGTCCGACTTCTCTGGCCTTGCACGCAGCGGAAGTGGACCCATTGTGTGTCCGGTTTCCGTGGGGCCATCCGGGAAAACGAGCGACGCGCGATCGCGTCGTGCCCGCGTCCGCGCGCGCGGGGGGCCCCAATAAGAGTTGCGGAGCGTCGTGTGTACCCTCCACCGTTGTAGGTTCTCGTCATCGAGGCCGGCTCGCGCGGCGGAATCATGGATTAGAGCACTCCCAGCCGAGGTCAGCCTGTCAACCAGGACGAGAACGCGCCGTCATCGTCGACGAGAGTCAACGAGCCGCTGAACGATCGACTGGATAAAGCGCGGGGTGATCAGGCGTCCCAATGCAGGGGTCCGTAACCTTTTGTTCATCGCATTAGACACCTCGAGAATTATTTTCTTCGTGTTTGCGTAATGTACTGTCCCGCGAATAATTTAATTTATTTTACTGTTATTTTCAGTCCTTTAGAATGTACGAGTGTTAATTTAAAAGTACAATTCTTGATCATATACATGAATTGTAAAGAAATTCAAAAATAATATGGAAGATAGACTTTCTTATGACTCTTTTAACAATTTTACAATATTCTGAATGTAGGTATTTATATTTGGTTTCGTGATTTTTAAATATTGTTGCGAGGAAATTAAGAACTATAATATTATTATGTATATTACATAAGTACTTCAACGTTTTTAAAATAAAAACCTTGTTTTTTTTTCTAAAATATATGTATAAAAATTTCATCTTGTCTATGGAAATGAAATATGATAAAAATGCGCGTGTAAAATCAATATTTTATAATGAATTAAATTAACACATATGAGAAGGAAATGTGAAATTCGATAGTAACAGTATACGTCAGCTTCTCATAACTTATGGTGCTAATAATGATCTTGAGATCTTTTCCCTTCCTTTCTTTACGGAACGTCCTTTCTTGTGTCTCCACAAAGAGCATTATACTTAAGAAATATCTTTTTCTCTTGAGACAGCAAATAACGACGCTTCCGTGGAGTCTGAAATGTAGGGGAAGGTGGAAAGATAAAGGAACGTAATAAATCTCTCTCTTAGGGAGCGCTTGATAATATGTTTCTTCTTGATATTCTTTTTATATTCTTGATATTCTTTTATATATAATAACAATAACAGTTATCTGCAGGCAGATCTAGCCCTAGTAACTCGCTTTTCTTGTAAGCATGCTATTAATGCTATTATGCAATAAAGCAATGTAATAACTGCAAAAAAGGAAGCTTTCATTCAATAACTTTCATGACATTATGGCCACAAATATGATATTGCATTTAAAAAAAAATAAATAAGTAATAAAAAATTCCTCAGGTATGTTGCAAGTGAAGAAATGGGGAATGGATTCTGCTTTGATTGTGCTTTTATATCTAATAAAAATATAAGAACGTTTTTATAAGAAAAACCGTTTATTGATAAGAAGCACTTCTTTCGGCTGTAGTTTTCTTTTTATTAAAATCTTTAAACTTTGCGGTTACATTTTATATATCTACTTCTTTTTCCTCTACATTTGACAAAGTCTGTCTTTTTCATCAGAGCCAAAATATGATTTATTCAATATTAATTATTTTAAGAGAAGCCTTTGCGTGAATATTATTTCATCAATGCACACATGCTCAAACATTTATGGAGAGCGTTATTTTTCAAAAGCTTTCCCACGCGTTTGTAATTCAATAATTATTACAATCTTATATTGTTAACGGCTCGATTAATATTATAATAATATTGTAATATTTATAACATTATATATAATGCACATTTGTTACGTAAAGCGTATTATATAACACATGCAGGGAAATTTTCGTTGATATTTTAGTTGCGAGCATATACTTTTTGCTTCATTTACATTACAAATTCACAAAGCATTGTAATCTGTCTCAGAATTTGAGATAGAATTTTGTTTATAATTTTACGCGTTATGTAATACAAAAAACACTCAAAGAATTAAAAAAAAGATACGAACATATATAAAATATATGCATATAAAAATCTATTAATATGCAAAGTATACAAAAGCATATAAAATTGTAGGGTTTCATTTTTTCCGCATTTTATCATTACACTCAATGTAATAACAACAAATAATAATAATAATTATTATTAATAATAATCCCAACCAGCCAGAGTAATGACAAAATGACATTTAATGACGTCTAATAGACTAAAATAAAATAGACGTCGTTATGTCATCTTCTAACTTTATTCTGCTACCTGGAATATTAATAATGATAATAATAATAATTATTAGGACACGGAAGATGGCTCAAAGTAGAGCCGAAATGTGCAACTTATAACTTTGTATTGAATTATTAATCAAATATTACATAACGTTAACTCGCGCACAACTAACCGACTCTCAAAGACTCCTTTTCTCTCGTTACTTTCAATATTATTTCAGTGTTAATTTCAAAATCGAAAGTCTCTAGTTAATTATCCGGTTAATTATATGCCCGAACGGAGACCGAGCTCGCGCCCGAGCTCGTTCGAAAATGGCGGCGCTGGACCACGTGGTCGCCGACGACCACGGGAGTGCGTGCTCCGGATTCTTGTTGCGTGTTGGAAGAAGCTCGATAATAGCGATATATAGCTCGGTCAAGTCAGCTGACACCCAGGATCCCCAGGATGCAATCGCCCGTCGCTCGCGGACTGTAATGAGATCGCTCCGTTATCGCGTGAGACATTAAGGATCGCATTCGCGGGAAAGAAGCGCGCGTTCTCTCCTCTCGCGCGACTCGCGAACCGAGGTGGGTATATTGGAATTCCCGAGGACGATCCCGCGGCTTCGCCGCGCGACCCCATATCGATTCGCGACCGTGCTCAACGATGTTACGCTTAATGACAGTCAATCGCCCGTCAAAGGTTGTTCCTCGAGAGAAACATATGTTCTCGACTCGCGAGCGTTCCACCGCGTTTTGAGGTTAAGAGAATATAATTTTTTGCGCGAGGCGTTTGACAGGCAACGAGTTTCAATATTTTCGCATGTGCGTGCGTGTGCACGGGATATCATCTCCTTTTATGTTTCAGTTGGGTGCGTGAGGAATTTGTGTAAATTTGAGTATTGGCCAGAGAGCAAAGGAGGCCACCATGCCGCTCCATACAGGTAAATACGAACGTTACTTTTTGCCTTTGCCTTTGCCTTACCTTTTTATTTCGATTATTTTACGTACGAAAAGTTTTAATAAACATGATTTGTGCTTTCTACCAATCTTTTAAATTTCTAAATTAATATCGCTGTCTTGTTACACTATTTGCAGATATGTCTACGGCGCTCCACATACTGGAAAGCATGCAGGAACGGGTGGAGAAAAGTGGCAATTCTAAGCTGAAGGCGAACACGGCGAAGCATTTCAAGACATTGATTTCGTTGTTGGAGGATCCAGTATTTCGCGGCATAATCATGATTCAAGACTCCTTGAACGAATTGAATACGCAATTGGTGCAACATCCGTCTATCTTGCCCGGAGACTTTGACATTAACCTCAGCGGGCAGCTGGAACTTTCTATTCCAAGTACGCCTACGGTGCAGCCTCTCGGGCCAAACATGTATCAGGATCTGTACCAAGATAGCAGCGAGCTGGAAGATCAGAGAGTTCCAGTCGCTCCGTTACTACACAGCAGCAGCGAGGACACGAGTGCTCAGGTAGTTTTGTATTATCTTTACACTTTGTGAGACATCAACAATGTACTTTTTATCGAAGGATCTGTCATTACTTTGTTACAGGTCACTAGTCCCAGTCTTGTCTCAGAAGTTATGGGGATGCCGCCTATAACTACCCCTACTTATGCAAAGGAGTTTAAGAAAGTCATCGAAGCTGCGGCGAAAGGACGGCAAATATTCACAGTGCAGGTAAATTTTTTATAAGATGTAAAAATTTCTTTATGACTTCTTTACAAGAATCTCTCTGTATTCTCTTAGGTTTCACGTTAACTTTTCGTGCGGATTAAAATTATGTTTTCAAGTATCCCACTGATCAAGATGATTTGATGTTTTTCTAGCTGTATAAACCGGAAGGAACCAGCTTGGGATTCAGCGTGGTCGGACTTCGGGGCAATGAGAAGAACGAGCTTGGCATATTCTTACAAGAGATACAACCAAACGGCATCGCGGGCTGGTGAGTCAATTTTTTATTTTTATCAACGTTTTCGCTGCATGCTTTCAAGTATGTAGATGGGCCTGCAATTTTTAATAACTTTATACAATTAAATAGCGAAGTATCGCTATTATTTTGATAATAGCAGCTATACGTTCCTTTTTTTACCGATAGACTGGATTCGAAAATTGATAGACATTCTCGCTTTAGTGGCGTTAGCGGCTTGGGTAAAAGGTTTTAGCTGATGTGTACACATGTACATATCGACAGTAAGGCAATCAGATAGTAAGTCTCGCCAAATGTCAAAACGCATTTGATACTCGTCAGTAAAAACATTGTACCGCGATAAGGGGCCTGAAGCGGAAAATAGGGATGATCCGGGAGTGGGCGAGATATCAGGTGATCCAATAACTTCGCTTTTACCGCAGTGCGGTTGAACCGACATTTCGCAGTAGAACTAAGGGTGGAAAATCTACTTCCTTTTTTTTGTTAAGTCAAAGAATATGTTCCATTATTGCACAATGCATTTTAGATCTCTACGTTCCTCTATTCCAGCGGAAAGTCCCGAGCAGTCGTATCAGTTACAACTTTTTACCGTTATAACGTGCCGTTATCGAGTTTGCAAATCTCGGCGGAAATTCGCTGTTAATGCATGAACCCACCGGCGAAACGCGATCCCCTTTTAGCCCGGCGAGAGCGAAACGCGATTCCCTGATTGCTCCTGGGGAGAAAAAATGAGAGAGGGAGAAATAGTGAGGTAGAGAGAGCAGAAAGAGAATCATAAGCTCCACAGGCAGTCTAATCTACATTGTCGTTGTAAACCGCATATTCTAGGCGAGGGAAACACGCGCGGACGTCGTCGTCGTCGTCATCGCGCAAAGCGAGCGGAGCGACCGCAAGCTTTTCCGCTATCACGCGTTTCACCCGCGGCACACCCTTGTGCACACGGTCGTGTTGCTGCGGTGCCGATCGTGCCATCCGTCACACGCATGCCCGTTACCCTCCATCCGGAAAGCTTCGCCGCCACCGCCGTCGACGCCGCCGCCGTCGTCGTCGTCGTCGAGAAAACGCCGCCTTTGAAAAAGAGCCCTCCCACCCTGCGGCCGACCAGTCTTCGACGAACCTTCGTCGGCCGATGGTCGCGGGGCGGATTCACCTACGCGCCTCTTATCACGCGGCGGACACGCACCCTCGTACGCACCCGCGCATCCACGCGCGTAATCACACCGTATCCGCCCGCCCGCCCGCTCGCCTGCCTGCTCGTTCGTTCGCTCGCCCAGGTACGCGCGGAGTGTGGTGTGCCGCGCAGCACGCGAGTGTGCCCTCCCTATTTTTCCATCCCCGTGAGTTTCTCGCGATTTTCGCAGTGCGCTCCCCGCGTGCGTCCCGCGTCAGCGCGCTCGCCGTCGTCCGGAAGCCTCTCGCCGACTTTTCCCGTTTCGTCGAACGCTGAAGACGGGGGTTGCCACCCCCTGATTAATCTGCGTTTCGCGGGGAAAGGAGGGAGGGAGGGAGGAAGGGAGAGATACGCGTGTCGGGATCACGTTTCCTCGAGGCGACATGCGAACTCTCGCCGCGTTCGGCGCGCCGCGCCGCACTTTCACGCGATGCCCTCGTTAATCAACCTCGCGACGCGCCGCGCCGCGCGCGTGCCCTCGTAAAAGGGTTACCTTCGTGCGGGGGTTGTTACGCACGGGGAGGTGAGTGAACAATGGAACAATGCCGACGTCGTCCTGCGATAGCTCACGTGGTGCGTGCTCGTCTTCCGTGAGAAGCATTGCGGTGTACTTCGTATCGGCTTATCTGTATCATTTTTGCGAAATTTGCTCACAGGGTCGATTTTTCGTTTTTTAAAAAAGTGATAAAGAGAAGAAGTGTGGAGAACAAATGAATTATTCGGCGAGTCGCGGTAAATTCGCGACGAAATATTATCTATCGATAAGTCACGTCGGAAGAGATAATATGTGATCCACAGTTGTTATATATAATATTATTCGATGGATCGCGAATGAAGGAAGTTGCCACGTCGCGGTCAATCGGCGGAATTGATTCGCTCGCCCTCGCATCGCGGATGTTTACGTGTTCGAGGACTTGGAATAAATTTCCTCAGTTTCCTCCACGTCACCGTTACGCTTTCCTCGCGAGCCGGGGTAGCATGCAAAACGAACGGTGGCGCAAAATTGCGTTTTTATCGACTCGCCGCGGCTCTACTCCGTATAGAAGCCGAGAGACGCGGCAAGCGCGCCCGTGGCCCCGTACACGCCTCGTAGGCGAAACTGGGTTAGATCGTCGGCGGGAGTAGGCCTCTCATCGATCCCGGATTTGAATTCAATGTGAAATTATTCTAGACCGCGATGCGACCGCGTATTATTCATGCCCTGGGACTGGGACCCGTGGCCGGTGGCGCGCGGATGACGCCGCGCGTCGACGTCGACGCGCGAAATTAAATGCCAGCTCTCCCCTTGGTCCGGGACGAGAGAGAGACCGCGGGCGCAAACCTCTCCGGTCGCAAAATTCGTCGGCACGCGTGCCGGTGAAATTATTTCGCCGTCAACGTCGACCCGGGTACACGTGATGGGACCACGCCGTTCATAAATTAATCCGTCCCGTAATATCACTCCCGCGTATGCATAGATTATGAAAAGTTACGACGAACATGGCAGGATGACGATCTTAGCTTTACATTTTAATTGTGCAAGTTCTATAAATATCTTAATAATAATATTAATCAATGATAGTGTTATACACCGCCCTTAATGCCATTTCTATTACTACTTTTATTTTACTACTGCAATGTTTTTATTAATATTCTATTAGAACCTTAATATTCTCGTACATTGATTGCTATTTCTACCCTTGCTTTATTTTTCCAGTAAATTTTTCATTTCAGTAATTATTTAGTAATGATTTTTATGCGTTTTCTCTCGGACTTTAAATTGTTTATTTATCTGTTATATATATTTTTAAATATAACGTATAAACTGTATAATATAAAAAAAATGAATGCGAGGGTATGAAGTATAGAGCGTAAGTAATTTGTCGAATCGATGGTTGGCCTATATCCCTATATAAAGCAAGCATACCAGTTTTGACGTCGCGCTAAATAATACCGTGAAAGAGAAACAAAATTGGGCAGCAAAAGTATAAAAAAAGCATTCTAATTGCTAGTTAAATGACGATGTGAAAGTTCCAAGGTTGTGATAAATTAATATTAAAGAAATTTTCTGGCATAGCATTAAAGTTTTTTTATTCGTACTACGAAAAAAGGATTATAAATTGTTGAATTGATTATGAAAATGCCACGAGCTTCCATAAACAGTTTCAGCGTCGAAGAATATCGATAATTAAATTTCACGAATAAATTAATAATATTTTAATCAGGCGTTTCAGATACTATCTTCTTCATCAAGTTTTATCTCTTATAATATCGAATTCGGGATAATCGGCCGCACAATTTATGCGTCATAAATAATTATGCGTCGGTAAATTGTCATAAATTTTCATTGCGATTCGCGCACGGCGGTGTATGTTTGTTCGAAATATTTCGAAGTTTTTTTTTTTTTTAGGCGCAGGGACGAGTGAAATTTATCTCCCGAATTTTTACGCGGTCAATGGTCATCGCGGCAAAAATCCGGAGCTCGTTAGTTATACTATCGACGCGCGTCCAACGAAATGTGCAGTATTATACGCGTAGCTCTAAAAAAAGCTCGGTGCAGTTAATGCGTCGCGACGCATCGCCGCGCGTTGTGTACGTTAACGAATTTATCGCGCGCGAGAGAAAGTCCAGAGTGAATTATTAGCCGGTTATACTGCGTTCGGTTTTTTTTTTCAGCAACAATGTATAAATATTTCAAGTATACTCACTCGAAACTTTATAAAAGCAGCGATATTAAAACGCGCTTTTATTGTATGTTGCAGACTTTGTAGAATAAACTTCATTTGATGGATATTACTATTTTAATGTAATATTTATTTAGATATAATTTCAATCTCTCTTTAAAAATTTCTTTTTATCTGCGATATTGTTTAAGATAATATAATATACAAGTTTATATCGAACGATTTTGCTGAGAACAAAATGTTTGAAATTTCACTATTAATATCTCGACGTTTGTCAAACAGTATATTGGATGTGGAATTATCGGTATAGTGCACCAAAATTAATACGAGATTGTTTTCCTTAAGAAAAAATGCCCCAGAGGATATTGAACGGGGATATTACAAAGACCCCTCTTTGTAATACACTTTCCTGTAAATAAGTGATTTTTACATCGGCACTTTTTTCTTTTTCGTTATTTTCATAAAGGAAACGATTTACCGGCGTGCGTCTTGCGAAAATTCCAGGAAAAAATACATTAAAACACCGAAAAAAGTCGTCATGTTCGGAATTAAATCACGAGTACGTGACGCTTTTGAGAAAACTTCTCGCTTTCGACCTGTCTGCCATTTGCATCTCAAAAGACAAAGCGGGAATTGTTTTAGATCGGATTTTTAGAGGCTCGATGTTTTCGTACGCCTTTTCGCACTCTCGCTGTTCGCGCGAAATGTATCTCAAACGGTGCGCGCTGTCAAATCCAAGCACAATTAAATCATTGTTAGATCGGTCGTTGTTTTATGGCAGCGTAATCGTTACGTTCTAAAACAAACGTTTCGTAAGAGGGTCAATATCGTTAACCAGGCGTTGTGCGTTATATAGTTGCAACAATGGAGATCAGTATCCCCGATAGTTTGCACTTCGCAGTCGACCCGGCCGCCACCGCCGCCGCTGCCGTCATGTTTTGTGCTTTGTTCGTTCGATAAAGGCGAGACAAATTTCATCACCGAATCAAACAATGTTCGAATGTATGAATAAAACTTTGCATTCTCTGATTGCAGATAACATAAAACATTTACAATGGAGCGAATTCAACGTAAATGATTGAAAATGGTTTTCGCAAGCATGTATTTTAGGTAACATCGATGTTTCTTTACGGCTGATATAACGGGGAGTTTTTAATTTACGTTTTTATCGCGAAAAATAGCAACAGAGTTTCCTAAGGAATTTGATGAGGTTTCCATTTTCAAGCGGGCCCGTAATGGCCGATGTTAAAGAGTTGCAGACAAACTCAAGTTATAAGCTGATTTGAAAGCGTAACTTTTGTGCGAGAGAAATTGCTGATTAACCCCTTTGCCGCGTGCATTTTTCAACTATTACAACGTGTACTTCTCGCGGGCGGTACGGCGGTAATACGACTCTCGTCGAAAGCGGAGCAATTTAAAAGCTGCACCACTTGATGCCGCACGTTTTGTTGTGCTGTACTCGGTTTTTTCTATATGCATTTAAAAAAGCGTAGCTGTTTAATATCTTCGCTGGGGATATATTTAAGCCGCGCGTGTCTGCGTTAAATTCTAATTAGGGCTGGCGATGTCTGGCATGTTGGTCTTCATTAAAGCAAAGCAATATACATTACTATAATTAAAACAGGACTTAATTAAAGTCAGAGATTCTAAAAAGCAGTGAGAAATTTCGAAATTAATATTCGTGATAAAATGGTCCCATATATTTTGGTTATTTAAACATTATATTTCGGTAAGCTTGTTTTGTAATATAGACAGATTGATCAAAAAAATTCTTGCCCAAGCTTCGTTCAATTAATAAGATATCAGCGTAGTCAATAGCTTTTGAAACGATTGAACAATTAAAGATTAAAAGCTTCTCGTGATCTACATTTCTAAAGATTGCTGATATTTAATTCAGTTAAATTCAATAGGATTTAAAAATAGCTTATATAGAGGACGTAAACGCAAATTTTAGAATTTTCTGCGTAATAGTTCCGTTGTATCAGAGAATGTATCAATTACATCATCAGAAAGCAACAGCAGCTTTTCGATAGCAAAAGCTTTTCATTTACTTTTTTCTCCCGTCAAACTTCGACGGTACTCTTACCAGCTAATCTCAAAGTCGGAAGATCGACGTTGTTTCGCGCGCTCAAGTGGAGCGAGGCTTTTTTACAACTTCTCGCGACGTCGCTCTTTTACTGTAAACAAAGATCAATAACGTTACGGTATATGTAACGTCGCGGCGAGCGACGTTTTTATCACGGATGCCATGAAACGCCTCGTAAAGTGCCAACCTCGTTCTATTCTCGCTCCAGTTTAGTTATATCCTATTCTTCGTTATATACTCTCACGTTAAACGAAAATTCATCCAGTTGTGCTCGGGCACGGCAGGATTGCGCGATGACGGTTAACGCGCGCTTCTTCCAACCGCGGTCAACGCCACGATAAGAAATTGATTAACCCGCTGCACCCCGCGCCACAATGCTGTAATGATCCGGCGATTACAGGCATTGTGCGCGGAACGAGCTACGTTATCGTCGCAAACAATCGTTTAATAATTAAACCGGCAAAACTGCAGGCTGCTAGTGCGCTTCTGTTTATTAGCTCTGAATCGCGCCCGTAGGGATGACTGATCCGCACAGTCATTTGGGGCTTAGCTCATGGATCCGCGCTCAATACGCTGCGGATATTTGCATACAGTTACACGTCATGTACATCCACATACACAGGTTTTTGTCGCGTGAGTGTCAGTGCGATAAATATTTGAGGAAACGTAATAGCAAAATAGCGACGGTTGATCTTTTAACATTTTTTAATTAAGAAGATAGCTGAGTCGCCAAGCTAGATGTTTTTTTAATTTTTAAGGGTTTTCAAAAGTCTCCAGATGCAAGCGAATAATCATTTCCTTACAAACTTTTTATCAGTATCGTATAGAACGATGTTTTAATTCCCTACTTGGCTCAATTAGCGGACGCCCGACTGGATCGTGTTTATATATAATTGCAGAACTCATTAAATAAAGACACGAGATTGTGTTAAACTCTGTACAATTTAATAATCATCGCAGTATTGATTTCGAACAGTAGAAATTTCATGTATGCCAATTATGGCTTTTAGCGTTATCTCAATAATCTTAATTTAATCACAGTGCATAATTAGTTTCAAAATCAATCTGAAAATTTATTTCGCATTGTGCTCACGTATAACATTTTTCATATATCATTGTACTAATTATAACTTTATTGTTAAACTTATTTTAGACGATATGTATAATTTGTCAGAGAACTCGGGGTAGAATTTCATTTATGATTTTACTCTAATTTGAAAAATATTAGAAGAGTGAAATACACTCACATGTATAAGTATAAATTAAAATACGCATGTCGAATATTAATTTATACACGTTTGAAATTATAAGTAGAATTCTAAAATCTAACAAATTATAGAATGTCTGAAACGGGCTTTAATTTAAGAAGCGCAAAGATATAATTATCATTTTTCTTAAAAAAATTAATATTAATTTTGTTTATACTTGATGTATAGTCGCGAGAATATTAGCAGCAAAAATATTTAATAATGTGTACGTAACGTTCCACCGTTACGAGAATTACAAGTATATACGTGAATGACTCCGGGGCAGGCTTGGGATAAGCAGCTCGTAACTTGGATCAATATAATCTCCCTTTTGCTCTTTCGTGCACCCGCGGCACGAAAAAAGCCCCTTTCAGTTCCGACGCAATCTTTCTTGTTCGCCGGAAAATATATTAACGAGTAATATCTATTGTCAAACGGCTGCTTCTTCCTCTTTGTTCCCGCCTGACGTAAAAATTGGAATTTCTATAATAAAAGCGCGTAATTACATTGGCGCTTTGAAATAACGAAAAGTTATTCGTAGAATGAAAATCAGATCTCTCGTCAATATATCTCAAAATTGATTAATTATTATGTAACTATCATCGTCATTGAATATATTTAACGAGCTGCGAGAGAGATGTAAATAGAAAGACAGCTGTTATTTTGTTTAACTATTATTAATATTTATTTTTTAAGAAATATTAGTTTTTCAACTTTGTGGTTTTTAAACTAGCGCATAGAATTACGTTTAGAAGTAGAGTAATATATGAAAAATAAGTACTATTTGCATTATTTTTATATACATCGAAGAATTAAACGAGTATTAGACACAGGAAGGAAAATATAAATTTCTCCATTATTTTTTATGTGTTTCCTTCTTCGCGACTATCAGATTAGCTCGTTAAGGATAAGCTCACGCGAAAGTAATGTGCAAGCACGTCGTTAACAGATACCTCGTACAAATTCTTGCGTTCTTCACTTGTTGCTCAATCGATCCTTGTGCACCATTATTGCCAGGACAAGCGAGTACTTACACTTACGTAACGCAGAATCGGCGATCACTCTCACAGCTAAGGTTTTACGACTGCGTGACAGAACATCTTAATGCCGCGCACGTAGTGCAGAGAGTTCTTTCTTTGTATACGCGTGTGTTTCTATCTTCGATTTGACAATGACACTTTATTTCTCGCGTAACGGAGTTTATTATGACTTTTACGAGACTATCCATTTCCGATTCGAATAAAGGGAATAAAATTTAGAGACACTAACAATGCTACATAGATATTTGCGATGAAGATAACATTTATATTCTTTTTACCAATACCAAAAATTAATCGATTCTATGTAAATGCATGTCCGGGGAAAATTATAATTATATTCCAGGAAGAATTTTAGTTTGCTATTTTGCATTATGCTCTTTTATAAAGAATTATTAACCCGCGTTCCCAGTTGCCGCGTCCTGCACATGCATAAGTTATTACTGCATTTACGAAACATGCTCATAAATCATCCGTAAAACTTCCGCTGGAGCAAATGAATTTCGGAATAAAAATGAATCTCAAAGCGTATGTTCTTAATGGAGTTCCTTGCGATAACTCGGTGTCGTTGCCTTTCCCGATATTTCCAATAATCATTATTTCGCCGAATCGCCGCATGTCCAATCGGAATGCGCTTAAAGCTCGGGGATTGATTTATCGGGCTTGTGGCAACTGGAACATTTTTTTTCCCATGTATCCACGACATATATTTTTCGACACGATATATATATATATATGCATGTGCAGTCAACGTGCTTGCTATTTTCATTACGGCCGTGACTTCCATCGCATTTGCGCCATCTATGTGTTTATGTTCTTTGCGAATGTTCCTTCTGACGTGGCTATTTCGAGGGGAAACACGATTTTGCCAAGTAAAATTAACTTGGATACCAAGAGATCGTTTTATGCGCCAAAGTTACGATTTTCTTTTATTAGCACTATGCAAAGTTTGGATTTTGGATTAAAACGCAAAATTTAAGAAGGATTTGTTATGACAATATTTGCAAATTAGAAAAGACTCAAAATGTACGATTTGTTTGCAATAGCTTTCAACAGCCTTTATATTTGAATATTATATGTTGGAAAAATGAAAATAGTAAAATCCATACGCGCGCAACGCGGCTTATTGATTTAAAATTAATAGGAGTGCAAATATCAATGCGAGCCAAAAACAACGCTGGTATCATTCTTGTTATTCGTGTAATCAGATTTTCAGATCGCCAACGTAAACAAATCTTTAGCTGATCGGCTTGTTTGTGCCGTTTTAAAACTCCGAAAGCGCAACGCTGGCTTTTCTGTTTTCGATTTCGAAACTTGTCAGTCACGATTTGTAAAGTTACATGTTAGGTATTTCGAGTCTTTTCTAACGTGCTTTTTTTAACATTTTGCTAATTAATCCATCGTATCTTCGTATTTGCTTCTTACGGATCGACGGCGTTCGCATTATTTTTCACACGTTTCGGTTTTTTTTTGCGACAGAAAATACGGGAGTCGACTCGCGCGTGTGTGAATCGAAACTTTTTTGAAAACGTTTCACCGCGTGCTCAAATAGACAAGATACACGTTACGATAGTCAAATGTGCCACGTGAGGAAAAAGCGGCTGTCCCTTTATTATGCATATTGCTCGGGGATAACGCGAGATCTACGTGTTCCTCGCTGCGGATGCTGTCTGCGAATCGTGAGAGGAAGGATCAGGCCTAACAGGAGTAGGAGTGCAGGTATGTTCGATCAGTTATTCAGCAAACTACGACCCCGCCATGCGGGTGTGCGCGTTTTTTACATTAACAATTGTGGGAAAGTTTGTTTATTTCCTCATTGAAAATCGTAATAGGATGCGAAGTGTGGGACGTGCATCAGATAGTTACACGTTAACGTTAAATGCCCGAAAATACTGGCCAACATGCAGCACGTTCGTGTTCACCGAGCATATCGTCGGTTCACCGCGAGCAAAATTGCAATTTTGCGCGTGCATGTAAATACATCCAGTCCAACATTTATATTTCCGCGCGTAATACGCCTCGAGGAGGGATCGTTGAATATCGTTAATCAATTTATAATACGGTTTCATATCGCTGTGGAACAACAGTTTAATTATCCCGTAGGTATTATGTAATAAATAAGCTTAGCCGGACATCCGTGATGTATCGAATTTAAACTCGTCGAGTTTAACGCCCAAATTATATTACCGCGTATTGCATTAGCGGCGCCGACCTCGGTCAATAATTAATTTATTTGAAAAAGTCGTGACCATACGTTGGCGCGAACCTTTTTGCCCGCGAAAATCTTTTTTAGTTTAGCGTTCGCTAATCTCGGTTGCGATTCCAATTTAAAATCTCTCATGACTTATGTAAATTTTTTTTACTGATCTTAAAATATCTTAAAATAATGACATGGAATATTTCGTAATTGAATCCGTAATTGAACGGAATCGGGATTGATCAATAACATTCTACAAATACACAAGGAGAAAGCGCAGAACGGCGAGTAGCTCGGGGAAGACATCAAACATTTCTCGCTTCCTCGAGTACGTCTACCAGTAAGATATTCTCGCCCGAATCATCGCGGTGACTTTTAACGAACAGGTTAACTTCTCTCATTCTTTCGACCGGGAATATGACGCTGCATAATTCAGCGGGCAAACAATGTTGTCCTCATCCCGTATAGGTAGCTTCGTCCCCCGTTGCAACTTCGCGAGATCAGCCTTAAGGTGTAATCCGAGTGTCGCGGCGTTGCTATTATCCAGCACCTTGCTTACATTTTTCAACGCAGTGCATATTCTCAGACGGCGACGTCTTTTTCCCTCGCGTCTATCTAATGCAATTTTAACGAGGTGCAAAGTCGGTCAGGTCCCGTCGCATACTCTCCGATGCTTGATGGCTCGTGTCGTTATACTTCGCTTCACCCCTTGTGGATCGATATTCGTACCCGTACACACACATGTACACACAAACACACACCCACATACTCTTCCTCTGCTCGGACGTTGATCAATTTCTCGTGATATATGAAAGAAATCAGCGTCTTCAAAAAGACTAGAAACGGTTATCAGTTTCTAGAGAAAGGTTTCAATTGCATGCAATTTAAACTTTCTTAAGTCCCAGTCGGAGTTCGGGCGTATTTTAAATATAATCACAGTGAAATGTAGAACGTGTTTGCACGAATCTGAGAGATGTTTAGGCGAATCGGTATGATTACTTAACGGATATTATACTTGATTACATTTCCTTCCCTTTGATCGCGGTACTTTAGCCTTATAAAGAATCTCGTTAGTTAAAAGTTTAAGTCGAATAAACGATTGGAATTATACAGTAATGCAAAGTCGTGCTTTGAACGCGGCATATGAAGTATGGAGAGTAAAACGGAATATATTTTTCATGGATTCGGAACGGACCTTACTTTAGCAGAATTTCAACTCAAAGCATAATTAATTAAACGTTTAACGTTGAACGCGCAAAAATCCTCCCGAGGAATATATCGCCAAATTGAATTCTTGTTCGGGGGAAAAATTGCTCCAATTTCCAACGAAGAATATCGCTGTATTCTACATGCGGGAAAATTCAATCACCTTATGCATTAAGGCATGCACTTAACGGTTAAATGATTAACGTACGTGAAGTCGAGATTAAAAGCGAAAGATGCGGGATTTCGCGCTGAGAGACCGAGAGAGATAGAGAGAGAGGGAGGGAAAGAGAGAGAAAAAAAGAACGAAGGAGAGAACGTGCAAGATCGTAGCACGCGAAATTCGACTTCTCCGACCGCATGAAATTGGAGTAATGGAAGAAGTTTAAAATCAGATCAGTTTCGCTCCATTACATTCCCTTTCTCGGTCGACATTTTCTGCCCCGTTGCTTGACCGAGCGATCAATCTCCCGTATATTTGAGGAGAAATCGGCCGCGATCGATCATACCGTGGAAGGTCGTGTATGTCATCGTTGTTTGGTCCTCGCGTACATCGAAATCGCTGGACCGTTCGAGAGCGTAATATCTGTACAGCCGAGCGGCCGCTTCTACGATTATAGTCGGGCTGCGAGAACCCTCGATGCGGAGGATGAGCGCACGTGAACCGTGCTTTCATCCCGATTACTATCTATGAACCGGCCTAGGATCCCCATGTGTTACGTATCATCCTTTCGGCTTGTCGCGGCGATATAACGTACCTAGTAGCCTCCATAGTAGCAATCGAGATTCTTATCGATAAAGCGGGATTCCTAATCTAGATTAAATTGCTCCCGAATGAGATTAAAATAGATTTCTAGTACGTTTCATCTGCCTGATTCACCTTAATGACATAACATAAAATTTTATTTACGATTATGATTATTGAAGCAAATTGTGCGTATAATTTTACAATCAAAATTATATTATTGTATGAAATTAACCATCATTTTGTATCGCTTATCGTCCTCGTTATTCGGAATATATTGCGTTTAGAATGACAATAGAAATTTTTATCTAGAAAAGTAGATTTTTATTTGTTTTATAAAAAAAGTGGAAACATAAATTTAACGTGAATTTAATTTAACTTCTGTTATCATAACGAAAATGTTATTATTCTTTATTACTTTCTTGATTAATTGCAATTTATAATTTGATGAGTTTCTTGTGTGTTGAATATATTACACTTTATATCGAATATATTACTCTTTCTAAATTCCGTACTTTGCACGATGTTGGGAGGGTGATGATGAATTTCGTGAATGTTACAACATCGTCCTCTAGTCAGGATGCTGTGATGAATTATGCAGCATTTCGTATAGCGTTGGGAGCCATTATCGATATAGAGAGAATTTATCAATAGAAGAGATTAAAATGGTTTCTCTTAGATTGCGTTGTATGATTTTACGAAAATGAATCTCTCGAGAACAATTAATGTGCATGAATGATGAGTCAAGCGTTATGATGCTGCCACATAGTGCCCCGATATATGATGGGAGCTCGCGAAATAAAGACACGTTGACATTTGACACCAATTGAGATAAATGAATATTGTATTGTTGATAAATTTCATCAGCGTAATTTTAGAACAAATTAAATTTGAATCTAACGGAGTATATACATTCGATTTATGTATTTCAAAAAGTTTATATTGTATATGCATATATGTGTATTTCGGAATTTTTATTTAACTGTAACTGACAATGACACACGGACATTTATCGTAATTTTTTTAGCTTGTTTATTTAATTGACTCGCAAATTTAACTTGCGAGTATAGATGCAAAGTTTTGATAAATGTTATAAGTTATAGAGTCGTATACACACACGTATACGGCTGTACAATACTTTAATAATGTGCTCTATATAGACATTAGAGACGAAAATTTTAATATAAAAATGCTGGGTTCATAATAGTTATAGAGTTATGCAATCAAAGTTGGCTTCGATATCACGTAAAGTTCGCGCGCTGTAATTACACTACGTGCCGATCTGTTATCGATTTTCACAGCTCAGATGATTTTGCTTTCTTACATACAGCTATTACATGCATTATATAGTCGTACACAGACAACAATCGAATGATACAAGCAAATAAATTACTAATAGCAAAATTATGAGATGCAAATTATTCAATAATCTGTTTCATGAATAAAAAATTAAAATGATTGATTAATTATGCCGCTTAAAAGATTAACTTAATAATTGATTAATTGTGCCATTTAAATCCTTTGTTCAGCATTTAATTTTTAAGAATAAAGTTTATCTCTGTTTTGAGATTAAAAAATAATATAATATTTATATCATCTTTCTCTTTCAAATTTTTACGTCTCGAGAGGAATAAAATTGTGTGGTTTTAATGAATTAAGGAAAATAAATGAATCGCCACGTTTATTCTCGCAACGATTGAATTTCATTTTCCTGGTTATCAGAAAGTCACAAAAAATTCTTGATTTATTAAATTTACATAATTTTATTCCTCTTAGAATGTAAAAATATAGGTTTCGGAGCACATAAAATATAGTTTCATAATACCGAAAGTAACAATAATGAATTAATATATATTCAACTAACTGTTTCGATTACAGTAAGGTAAACTTTAATCTTCAAATAAACTTTAGATTTAAAGTCCAACGAGAATACTCGGTGCGAATTTATTTAATAAAGCTTTAGACGATTTGTAATTCGTGTCAGACTGCAGGATGGAATTCTATTTATGATTTTATATGCCGTGTTACACGAGAAACATTTGAAGAAGATATATGCACATGTATAATATGTATCGAAATACATACATGTCAACAAGAATGACGTATAAAATTGTTATAAATATAATTCTTTCTTGAAATCCGACGGGAATTATAAATCATCTAAAGTAGGCCCTTCAAGCCGTTATACATTCCACAGTGATAAATAAAGGCAGCCTTATTTGCGTTTGTCGTCTCATTATAGTTTTACAAAACGGGGGATCGTTCTTTATGAACGATTGAATAAAAAGTTATCGCTACATTTTGCATCAAAATTTTCGTCTCTAATTTAATACATTATTAAAATATTATGCGCTCACGATGGACGTGGACGACATCGCGCGTATATATTTAATTTACGTCTGGATAATGCAAATGCGAATGTCTTTTTTTTTATAATTTTTATATATTGGAAAACTCTCGAGTGTCTCTCATTGAAGGGATTACGCGAGAGTGTCGGCTTAATCTACGAAATCACGTTTTCTTTTTACCTTGGAAGTCGTTCTACACCTTGGCGTTTAAGCAGCATCGATCAATCTTTTATGCGGTTGAAAAAAAAATGTACGCGATCGATAATCCGATATAGCCTCTGCTTTTCTCGGGATATATACGCGCGTATTCCGCCACATGCATGTACCAGAACTAGGACAACTCTCCGGGCGTAATATCGCTCTTTTATTGCGTAATTATCGACGCGACGACAGAACGAGGGTTTTCCTCGTAACGAAGAAAAATTCCCTCGCCCCTTCGTGATTGCGTAAAGCTTGCATTTTCTCGCCTGGCTGGTGCAATTTGATAGTCGTGTACGGCTGGTAGAACACCATTGTATTCCACGGTGACAGTTTTCAGACCGGGAAACCGGATCCCACGAGTCGGACCGCCGTGAAATCGAGCCAACATTACCCAGCTCGGACAAGAAATGAAGAAATTGAGTTACATCAGGATAGAATTCTCCCGCTTTCAAATTTCTTCCCTCCGTTCCCGCAATTTTAAATTATCATAATGCCACGGATAACATTTCAAGACTAAACGAATTCGCATATTTTACGCGTGAATAAATTGTAAGTTATAGGTATACTTTCATATTTTAGCACAAGTATAATAAATTTTCGTAAAGTAGGAAGTAATTGTGGAGGATTTTCACTTAAAATAGTTTTTTATTAATGTATGTAAATTTTCGTTTTGGGTCAAATCCGGCGAAATGTATGTTTCAAGTGGTAATAGGATTACTTGGTATAATGTTTGCCGTCGCAAAGCGTTACACCGTATAATCGTATCTCCGCTAACACAATTTCGGCAGACACGATAGAGCTCTTCAGCCGCATCTCTCGTCGTTAGATCGGGTTCTTATCGGGGGAAAATAATCCGGGAAGCTTATCGCGATCTCGAATCAGATGATATTCTCACCCGATAACCCTCTTCTCTATGTACTTTACGTAGAATCTGCACTTTGTAATATTGGCGCGTGCTGCTTTCGATGGGGATGATAATTTTGCGAGCGCGCGGAACTTGCTAGAACTGTGTGGTTGCGCGAAAAAGACAGCGCGGGGTGAGAGGTAGAGAAGGGGGTTGGCGTCGGTGGCGGTGGCGGTGGCGGTAGATAGCCGAGAGTGGTAGGAGAGAGTGCGAGGTTGATGGTTTGAGAACATTGGAGTGGAGCAAAGTTGCTCGTATGGTTGCCTTGGTGAGGGGTGGCGTATATCGATCTCAGACTCGCGCGGGAGCGGGGAAAATTATATTTGCAGTGCGAGAACGAGAAGAAGAAAGGGATTGCGGGTGAGGCTGTTCAGGAGGGAAGGGCTGAGGGCAGAGATTGGATGCATCGGATCCGATGGATCGTGCGGATAAAAGTGCACTCGCGGATTCGATTATCTAGATCGAATGTGCCCGCGAATCTTCCTGCGGCGATTAACTCGCTTCTGATCGAGGGCGGGACGGAGGAGGGGACAGCGAGGGGGAAAAAAGTTGTTTTGCTCCAGTTATCCGTTTCCTTTATCGTCGTAGAGATCCGTTGCTGAAAATGCAATCGAAAATCGGAGGTAAAACGGAGCGCTGTGTAACGTACGAACGTATAACGCCGCGCCGATCGAAAATGTATTAACGCCGTGTTTCTCTCGTCAGTGATTTCCCACACGCACGTTCCGCGGCATCGAGTGATTAATAATTTCGTTGTAAACGCGCACACTATGAATTAAACCGAAATGTTGGATTGGAGATGCATGCGTGTGAGCAAATATTTGGCTATCCGCAAAGTCATCCATTAAGTAATTTAGTAGAATAAAGCGATTGTGGAGTTTGCGGAGGTCATCAAATTGAAAGTCGGAAAAGAATTAGTGTTACTAACAATTACAGTACAAAAAAAGAGTAATTTTTTTTCTATGTTAACAAGTAAAATGAATTTTTTAAAATTAAAAATAAAGAAATTAATTAATTCTTGTTTGTTTAGATGTATGTAACATATCACAGAGACCTAATGTAAAGCGTGATGCTGTTGGAAAATATAATTACGTAATATAAATTTTGAGTTTTAATCTGTTATATGGAATATAAATGTATTATATAAAAAAAAAAAAAACTTGATTTTGCATGCATTATTATTATATTATCCTCAAAATAATGAACAAACATAATGGGTGAATTATTGAACAAGAGATCTAAAAAGATCCGACGTGACTGCCAAAGCGAATGAAACAAAAACAAACAAGCGTGCGCCGTTAACGACACAATTTTCCGCGCAAACGGAAAAGCAATTATCGGATTATTCGAAATTGCGTATCGCATTTCATTATTAATCAGGAGTAATTTTTGGGGTACACGGCACGTAGGAGGCCCTGGGATCGATAACAGAACAGAGAAGTTTATTATTCAATGCAATTGCTCCAATCCAGTATATGAATGAAATAGCGGGGCGCGCTATTTTGAAAACTTTGTATACTTCGGCGTGATTACGTTGGCACCCTTTCTCACTCCATTCACCATGTTCACCCCTCGCCAATGTGTTTCTTTCCCCCCTCCCCCCTTCTCTCTCTCTCTCTCTCGCTCATCAAACTTCCTTATCGCGAAGTTTCAAATTTCGAAACTGCGCGTGTACACAAGTGCGCGTACTCGCCTCTTGACTAAAGCGAACGGGCAGGTGGTAAAGGCGGCTCCATCAACAGAAATTAATGATTCACGTTCACGGATGTGAATCGCACGCCATGAACGTTTTCCCCCGACCGCAAACAGCAACCCTGTATATGCTTGGATTTTAAGAATTTCATGCCCCTCTCATTCTGTATGCGCGTTTTACTTTTTCATTTTGGCGGTTTTTACGCTCTTATGCCCAGCTCTTATCGTCTCATATTCCGCAAACGTGCATACGCGCGCGATATTTTTCAAGTAAAAGCGCGGCGAAGCTCGCGGTAACGAAAATATCGGAAAAATAAGGTTACAGCTCTTTTCAGTTATCGAAATAATGTAGCAGGTCT
Source organism: Temnothorax curvispinosus (assembly GCF_003070985.1). Lineage (NCBI taxonomy): Eukaryota > Metazoa > Arthropoda > Insecta > Hymenoptera > Formicidae > Temnothorax > Temnothorax curvispinosus. The sequence continues at coordinate 1,415,663 of NW_020216106.1, read as the reverse complement.
AGGCGATAAATAATTGAAAAAGATAAAATTGCTACACACCCGGTAAAGAGAGTTTCTAGATTCAAGCAAAGTTTTTAAACTTTAATTACATTGTTTCTGAGAGATATTATTTATTTAAAAGTTGCTTAGCACTGGACATTGAATCTGGGTTTTAGAATAATTTTAATACGCTGTGAAATACGCTTATTTGACAGTAAGAATATCCTGGATTTTATTGGTTTTTTCTATATACGCTTTAGCTACAGCGACACATGATAATATTATATATGAGATAAATGCAACAGAGTGACACGAGTTTACGCGAAAATTTTAAGCAAAGTAGAAAAATTGTGGGATAATAAACGAGCAAATAAGGATATTACGTATTACATATAATATAATTTATTATCGTCTAATCAAAAGAAGTTAATAGAACGTTTCGAACTGTGCAGAATTTTCAGCCAAAAGACAAGTAATAATATAAAAAGAAATAAGGTCATAATACAATAAATAAAAATAAATAACGATAAAATCGAACTAGTCCTAACCGAATAAAAGAATAAAACATAAAAGAATGGTATAAAAAGGGAAGTAAAACGAGTTACGATAGGTCTAATAAGAGGCCATATCGAAGTTGAAAGCACTAAAACAATAAATAAGAAAATTAAAGTGAAGTACATAAAAATAGTCAATACATTTATGTGAAATCGAAAATGTAAAAAGGTATCCATAATCGATTTTTCTGAAACGAGAATGTATTGAGTCAGAGTAATAAAAATGTGACGAGAGTTGATGGAGATGTGTGAATTATATTTTACTTGATCAGGATATTTGTAAATCCATATTTTGTAAATTAGTTGATTCTACAAATATTAATTTTAAATATAATTAACTTAAAAGGATAATATTATACAAAAATCAACTAAAAATTGAAACTTATAAAACATAATGAAGAACAAGAGATAAAATAATGTATGCTTTTAACCAGACTAATCAAAAAGTGCGTATGAGATAGATATATAAAATACAGTGAGCGTGAATATAAAAAGAAATATAAATAGGAGCAATTATATTTAGAATTTTTTATTAGCAAGTTCGTCGAGGATGTTGAAGCAGGATTTATCAAGCAAATTGATATCTATAATGGAATTAATGCCATTTTCTGTTCCTTAATGTGTATCATCTTTAGTTCAGCTTTACTGTTATTTATTTTTATTTTTATTACATTAGTCTCTGATTTAACCTCTTTTTATATTACTTATTTTTTGACTGAAATAAAAACTCTGTGCAGTTCGAAATGTTCCGTTTACTTCTTTTGATTAGATGAAATTAAATAATATTATATTATACACACCACGCACACACATACACGCACATAATATTCATTATTTACTCGTTTATTGTTGCACAACCTTTTCACTTTGCTTTGCAAATGCGAGCGAAAATTTTAATTTAAAGAGAACCGAAGAGAAACATATTTTGTATAGAGAATAGAATTACTTTGTGCTAGTCAAGAGAGTTTTTCTTTTGAAACTCATATGAGCGTGATTTTTTTAAATATAAAATCTATATCACCGATTTACACTGTACACGTACACACGCGCGCGCGTGTAACATAACGCAAAGCTTAAAGTAATGTTCATTTTTCCACATTATCGGCCTTATCGCGATCGTGCTTTAAAGCATAAGAAGATTCAAGAGACTTGTTCCGTTGCGGCGCGTATGTATCTCCTTTGCCGCTGAGATCTTAATGCGCTTTCGCATTACGTGCTGGCGGGTAGTTTCGCAGAAAAATTATACGATGCAGAATTAAACGTCGGCAATGGAATTATACTGTTAAGGATGTTTTATCTGCGGAACCCCATTTATTACGCGAAGAACATAACGATGCCGTAAGGAATGCGGAATACGGGCCCGTTGAAAGACAAGAAAAATGTGCTAATCGAAAACGCGATCGCTGTTAACGTCGCTGGTGTCGGGAGGTATCATGCGAAAGCGATATTTTTGATTTACGTCGACCGTAACGGCGTGCCGTTACGTTCGTAAATCTTTTCGCGCGAAAAGATTGATTTGGCGCCAAATCGTCGCGTATACAATATGCAACGATAGCACCTCGTAAATCGAAGTTTCTCAGAATAATTCTCCGCGTTCTTCCATTATTTTTAAATTTCGACGGAGAAGGAAAATTAATCTTTCGAAAATTTTCTTGCTTGATAACTATTGCGTGTTTCTTGTATAATAGTTGTTCTTTCATGAAAAAGTATGTTATATACTTTTTTAATTGTGTCCATCAGGTTTTTTGTAGAAAAAAAAAGAACAGGATTACTATTGTCCGCCGCGTTGCTATTTACTCCGCTTTAATTAATTTTCATACCGTTCAGTTTTCATTATGATCCACGAAGATTTATTGACGACATACCCGCGAGATGAATCGTCCAACTTCGTGGGCGCATAATCTCGCGGGAGGGTAAAACCAGACGATGAAAAAGCGGAGATGTCGGCGGATAATACGCGCGAGAGTTATTTTTGCCGCATGAATCCTTTTAATCGCCTTCTATAGACCGAGGTGACGTTGGAACACCGATAAATTTGTAGCTATCCAGCTACACCATCTGTCGACATCATCTTCCGAATCAGACCGATTAACGGATCGTTTGAGCACCACCCGGTACTGTTATTTACCGAGGAAAATGTAATTTACGATCGCGCGTATAGCCACGCTCAACAAAAGACTAGATTGCATTAAGTCATAACTGCGACTGCAGGCACTTTAATTGTAGCGAGTTTACTTTGCCGAACAACAGAGAGCGGAGAGACCGGATTCGCGAGATGCTAGTTGCGCATCTCCGTCTTTCAAACTTATCCTCTTGTAAAATTGAATATTTATGAATAGCGAGAGCTTCGTAAATTCGCTGTACCAGGAAATTAGTTATTGATAAAATTATAGTTTTTAGCAAATAGCGCATAATGCAATAATTCAACAGTTCGTATCGATAACGATATTTTCTATCTTTATCTAACTCTTAAAATTAGAAAAAGATGAAAGGTAAATTAAACCGAGATTAAAGTTAATCTGCGTTGATAGAAATGAACATAAGAAACGCAAAAGGGCTTTGATCCACTTTTAATCGTTAACAATTTTGTGACACAAACAAGTCCGACTTCTCCGATTGAAACGTGCTACAAAGCTTACTCTTATTATTGTTTTAATTTTAAATAAAGTGAACAATTTTTGCAAATTTTTGTAAGAACTTGAACTTTCTTATGAGAAAGGCAAACTTGCCCGTTTTTCATATCCATTTTCATATTTTCACAAGCGTCTTCACTCGACGTGGAAGACTTATCAATATGCCATTTTCGATATGGAAGACTTATCACTACCCTATTTCACGAACGGCGACCGAAATGTAAATGTAGATTACGTGGCATGCTTCCATATCGGGATACGCGTGAACTTCCGGTGACCATATGGCGTGCGCCAATTTATTACATCCTGAATTCCCTCGAGAGGCGCGTTAATCGATTCTGATGACATCAAAGATGAAAGCCATGAGATCTCGCACAAATTTAGCTCGGCATAACAGCATCGCGGTAGCGTGAATTTGAAATATATCTTGATTCACTTATAAAATATTACTCTTACACACACTTTCAATATTATTTGCCGCGTTTCTCCGTGTTTTCAAAACTGAATAACATTATCTTCGGAGCATTCGTGTCAAAGTGCACACCAGCAAATAGAATGTTATTACGATTTATTTTCGCGACAGAATTAAATTTGTACATGTCGTGTACGCGCGAGAAAACATTTCTGCTGAAATGACCACGGAATATTATTTTATACATTACACATCTTAAGAGCTGAACTTTTTTGCATAATGTAAATGCGTCGCAGAATGGAAATGCGATCGAAGAAGTTATTCCATTTCCCTCATTTCTTCGGGAATAAAAGTACTTTTATGATACTTAATGGATAGAGTACATTCCGGAGGTGCTCTCCGGTTATTTCGGAGTTCGATCACTTTCTCGAAAGTACTTTTATCTCGCGCTTAAAGACCATTCGGCGAAACGGCGTACTCGGCAGAAGACTGAAATTCCTTATTATTAAATCACATCTTATTTCCGGATTGTCGACTTCATTCCACAAAAGGACTCGCTTTAGAACTTTACTTTAAAACCGAGAGCAAGAGTGTTATTAATCGTACGAGACATTTCGCGGAACAAAATAGTCTATTAATGTCAGATGTTTACAACTGTTGTTGCGTCGCAATTGTGCATGATGGTTAAGAGACTTTTTCATAAAACGTAAGACATGGAAAGCAAATAAAAGGCACTTTCCATGACGCTTTGGTTTTTCCATACAGTTTCGCTTCTCTTAAAAAAAAAAGTCCAACTTTGTTGATACGAGAAGAGAGGAAGCTGAAGTACAGAAGTTCTCACGATTTTCTTGAAGAATATTTAGAGAAGTTTCACGAGTAACACCTCGCTAACTGCGAGTATTTGCTGTGGCTCACCGCAATCTGCCATGATTATATACGCTACTGTATGTACATAGAATATACGCAGCGTCGTCTTTCTGCGCGAACTTTCGTGGGAAGAAGAGCGTAATATACGCCTCTTGAGAGGATGATACGAACAAGCGTCAGACAGGAAACGTAAAAGTTGGAAAAGAAGCGGGAAAATTACGCCGAGCGTAAAGTTTTTTTGGGACGGTTGCATCGCGACTGCATATAGCCGTAAACTAAACAGGATTATACAGAGTTTTCGTTTATTCTCTTGAACAATGCTTATTTTTATATTTCTACGTTTGTCGCGAAGAGATAATTGAAAAAGTTAGCTGTACGATTTTTGTGTTTATAGTTTATACGAAAAATAAAGTAGAACGTATCTTGTGAATATTTATCTGGTAGCACCGTACATTCGGAATATATACAAAATGAGAACTCGCATTGAGATTCTTTCGAGGCGGATTTGTCGTTAATCGAAAAATCGTTAATGAACGTTCTTTATCCGCTCTTAATCTCGCGTGAATAATTCTCGGACGGACTTTGCATAATTTATCACATCGATTTGCAAAGGCGGCTTTTTTGCTCTCGCGTGAGGGATATATATTATGGTTGCTTTAAGTCTTATAAATGTCTACGAAAATGCGCGATCGTAAAAGTTGGAGCAACGTCGTTACATTGTTCGGCTACGCACCACTACCACTTCGCGGATATCAAATCTCGGACTATTTCAATTTGTAAGTTTGCAGAGAGGAGCAAAATCGTTGTAACTTTGCCATATCCATCCGGGGAACTTTATTTCTGGTCCGCCGCACGAACTCGAAAACTCATTTTCCGACTCAAGGAGGCGCGAGGAACAGACCCGGGCTGCTCTTTCAACCGGGCGAGTGATCGTTTGCCGGCTTGTAAGTGACTTTGTTTATTAACTCGGCGCGCACCCGAATTTCGCGCACGGCCATCATCCGAGGAATGTGAAATACGCGCGCTATAAACAATAGTGCAAAGTATGTGCTGGCATCGAGCCGAGATAAAAGTAATTTATTTTGTGCAACGCTGTAATGCTTCGGATGTCGCACATATCACGGCAAACGTGCCATAATTTTGAGAAAAATATTCGCGTAAAAAGCTTTATTGTGCAGTATTTCAAAGGTGAAATCTTTTTTTCAAAGGCATGTCTATTTTTCAAAAAATTCAGCCCTTGTATTATCATATATCGATATGCAAACTGTAATTTATGGCGTAGTACAAATTCCCGATGAATTTTTCAATAATTTTTTCCGCCCGCGAGCGACTCGATGATTCGCGGTATTTTCGATCTTATATAAAACGTGAATGTTTATGCCGAGAGGAAAATACTTGTAAAGGTTACAAAGGACCTAATACTACCGCACTTGTTCCGATTTCCGGTGGCTGAGGGAATCAAGTTACGCTTTGACCTGCGACATACACGTAGGCGTCGCAGGTGTTGAACGTACCTATGCAAATAATAAATAAATACTGGGTCGTGTGTGTATAAAATGCATGAGGAGCGGCAGATGTGTGTTAGGCGCTACCGCCGATGATCTAAACGCATATGAGACGGGTTCCCCGTGCAGAAGTAGGTCGAGAAATTGCAAAGCACATTTCTTTTATACAACGCCGTATTTTCGGAAATTTAAAAAATTTCAAGATTGATGCGCATTTTTTACGCTCTAGAAACCTTTTATAAAGCTTTTTAGCAATGGGTCAGCCACAGTCTCAACAGCGTATATCAAAATCTATATAAAAAAATTATAATGTTGCGAAGAAAAAGAAAGAGTGGAGAAAAAAGCGGAAATATATAATATTCCTAATAATTTACATATAATTTTCAAAAAATTATTTTCTAAACGTTATTTTAACTTTTAATAATATGGCTATTAAATGGCGTGATTGTTGAAAAATGTCCTGAAAGATATTAATATTTCTAATCACACTAAACTTTTCGTAATAAGCCTCGTAAAAAGAATCTGATATGCTACTGTTTGGCTTACTCCAGCGCGAGAAATTACTTCGTACTGCATGTTTATCGTTACCGCCGTATACATTGGCACATTTTTCAACGTCGCGATCGTCTGACCGAAGTTTTTTCTACTTCGTCGTGAGACGGGCTTCGTGCGATGGAATTGGCTATTGCAAGTATAGTGGTTCTCGTGCGGCGCTGTAAATTTCTCAATACCACCGAGGGGAATCCTTTCGTTCGCGTAAGTCGTATAACTCTTTAATGCTCTCCAACGAGCCATGCTCTCGCTCCTTGCCCTCCTAGAGCGGACGAGCGCATCCGTCGTTCCGCTTCAGAAGGGCTCCGCTTTGTATCTTGTCGGTTTGCAAAAGAGAGTGGCATCCCTTTGGGCCGGTCCTTGCCCGGTATGTCGCTGAGGGGCTCTCTTGTTATGAACACGCTATTTTGCCCAGCTGCATATTGCGGTACGCGAATTTCATGACTGGGCAATTACGGTTGTATCGGGGTCGTCCTGAATTTTAAGCAGGTCCTTGTAACCATGTCCACTGTTGCACAAATTCGTTGTTTTGCATATTAGATTCGTATGGATAAAATGGAAGAAGAGTTAGACGTTTACTACGGACATTTTCGTGGCAATGTTTTGACGTAATATCTTATTGATTGCTAAATCTTAGATTAATGTTACATTAATTTTAAATTAATATATGAGAGAACATTTTTTAACGATTAAATATGCTGGATGATAGTTTCTTTTGCCATCGCAGTAGTATTATAAATTCTATAGGTTGATAATTATGTGCAGTAAACTTTGTCACTGCAGATAACATCATCCGATCCAAGGCATCAAGGTGTACTTTGCCTTGCTTCGCGAAAAAGAACATCGACATTGGACTGTTACGCAATCGGAAATGGAGTTGGCGTGTCGTAACATGCCAAAAGGACGTTGATTTCCGGCGTCAGTACAGCAATACACGTAGTATTAGACGGGCAAAAAGCTGGTCGAACTTATCGAGAAATGATGCTCGTGACGTCGGGGTTTCGTCCAGATATTTGCCAGCCTCGCACCAGATATTTACCATCGAGTCCTTACGACGAATGTGCGACAACACGGCACGTTTCTTTACCTTGTTGTCCAACCTCGGCGACTCACGAGTCGCGGAAAGAGAGGCAGGACAAGAGGGGGTGTGAACCAGGGATGAAAGTAGGATAGAGACAGAGAGAGAGAGGGGGGGAAGAGGGGGGAGAGAGAAAGAGAGATTCGTTATTGATTCGAACTCGACACAGCTTGGGTACAGTCGTAGCAGACCGCCGTCGTAGTCGTCGTTCTCGTCGTCGTCATTGTCGTCGTCAATGTGTACGCGCAGGTACTTAGAGGCTGTCGGCATCAGGCACAGGCGCACGCAAAAGCGCCCGGTGTAGCCGGATTAGATCGCGACGATGACGGGAACGGAATGACCCCGATACACTATCGACGTATAATCTCGAGAAACGCGAGCGAGCCGCGCATTCACGCTGGGGATATATACGCCCCCTCGTGATTGTTAAGAATGCAGAGGGATTTGATGGGTTGAGTTTTGATACGGGTCGCTGGATGTATCGGTTCAATTGCTCAATTGTGAAGTGTGCTTTATGCGCCAAAGAAGAAAAAAAAATAGAAAAGCAGCAGCTTTACTATAGCTCAGAAAAGTGCTAGAAAAATTTCTGCAAGTTTAACATTTTTCAAAGGTTTTCTGTATTTTTATTATGTTCTTTTAAAAATGTTGAAGGTTGATGGATCACGCACAGGAAGTTCTCATATATTTTACAACGTTGCGAAGATGATCTTAATTTTTTATAGGGTGAATGTACGAGAGAGAAGGAGGGTAACTTCGAACGCGAAGCACATTTTTGAAGAATAAAAGTGCGATTTTTCGAACAAAGCTGCGGAACAAGTGAAAAATGTAGGTACTCTATACTCAGTTTCTGTTCGAAAAAAATGGCAATCCTTTGCTTTGAAAGTAACTCGGGAAAACCTGTTATTCAAAAACTGCCACGTGTTTAAAAATGATTTCTCTATACGTGTCTGACACACAAGGGCGATGCTAGAAATGTCGGTTATGTGGACAGTAGAAATTATACTTTCAATAAAGATCCAAAGAAAGAAAACAGATATTCTCGGAAAAGAATATTTATTTCTTTTGATAACTCTGCGTTCATTACCTTCCCCATTCGTTATTTCCTGTTCTATACAAACTTAATTTCAAAGAAAGGTTGCTATGACATTTCAATCCAATATGTAAAACACGCGCGTGGGAACCGCACGCGGAACCACGCGTCGCATTAAAATGATCTGAAAACAGAATTATACGCGAGCGAATAAATCGACAAATTCTCGCGCGACTTGTAATTTGATTCGGCAACACGTGGATTGGAAAATTTATCCCTGTTATAGAGAGGAAAGCGTTGGGTTTTCATATTCGAGATAACGAAGTGCATCGGAGTTAAAATCCGCTGATAATAACTATCGAAAGTGCACGAGAAAAAAATTCGTTAGACTAAATAGACTGATGAATGACGACCTGATCGATCATTAATTTTGATAAATGACCCGTGGTGAAACAGAACCGCTTTTAACGAGCTGCGCTATGCTTATGCAGCTTTTTTATCGCCCTCCACGCTTCGAGGATATATCGGTCGCGCTATGAAAATAACTTCTGTTCTTCGATTATCACGTCGCGACTGGAATTCACTTTAACGCGATAACTTACGTGCATCCCTGTGCTTCCTGTCATTATCACAGATTTTTATAATTAAATTAGGTTTCCAGCTCTTAATGCGAGCGATTAAGAAATTTGATATTCTTGAGGTAATGTGTGTGAAAACGATTATTAACATTATCCAGATAACATTTATATATTAATATATCTGCGCTCATATTTAATGTTTAATTCAAACCGTGCGCGCTGTAGCAATAATTCTCCGATATCGACCTAACGTGAATTATCATTCGCGCAATCGCGGCACTTATCTCGATTTATATGAGCCAGCGTTTCTATTTGCGATAATTGCTCGTTTGTTATTGATTAATCGCGTCATTAATGCTGTTGTAACTGACTGTTCAACATTGCTTTTTAATTCGATTATCTTCGATACGAAATTAATTACGCTAATTATTTTCTCAATCTATAATAATCGGCAGCTATTGCATTTATTCTGCGTTAAACTAATAATATTTGCCGAGCGTATAGTGGCCGTCGTTTCTCTTTTCACTTCTCAATATATTTTCAGCGAACGTACATATGCCAACTGATTGAAATTTATTGCCGGAACAGTAATGATTTAGACTCGAATATTTTCTCGTGGAGAAAAATTTTATTCCCGTTTTATTCAATATATTCTAATCCGTGGGAATTACGGAAAACCGTCTGTGTAAAAACGTAGTTACGGATTATTCTGATAGCGTAAAGTATACGCTTCACTCTCGAGGGGATGCTAAAAATCCATTTCTTAGTATTGATGTAGATATCTGGTCCCTCTTCTTATAAAAGCCGTCCAATTTAGAGCGAAGTCTGCCAATCCGCTTTCAAAGAGAGAGATACGTACTCGAAGGGCTTTCAAGCGTAGAATCATTCACGCTACATTCATATTTATATGGAAATGAGACTCGCAAGAGACGTGACGAGGTACGGTAATCGGCGTACGATTTAGAACTGGGACCGACGCGACGGTCTCACGTCGCAGCGGAAACGTCGCAGCCGACGCGGCACTTACTGTGTCACCGCCGCACAGCGTCTCGTGATTCTCGCGCGCATATGCCTCCCCATCTTTGCATTGATTACTCCATTGTGGTTCGTTAATGACGTCAGGTTGCTGCAACAACAATAACCTGCGGCACGAAGCGATTCGCTCAACGTCGGCGATTAATTCCGACGGAATTGATGGCATAGCGATAATGGTCGAACGTAGGCGCAATACAGAGAGAAAGCGGGAAGGGGGGGAGAGGAGATTGATACAGAGATAGATACATGGGTAGAAAACGAGAGAGTGAGAGAGAGGGAGAAATGTTCGTGACGCAGCCGCGATGGGAATACGAGATGTAACGATATCTCGTTTATCTCGATATTTCCGGCGCGAGTAATCCCGTCGCGCTCGAATGTATGCTCGAAAAGGCGAGAACCCCGACCCCGGGAGGGTGGATTTCCCGGCGGAGAAACGTCCCCCCTCGTGAAAAGTTGCCCGCGCTTTATCGTCCCCGCGGCTACGTGCCAGGAGTAAAGCGTATGTGCGCAGTTTTTTCCCCGCGCGTATATACGTTTCGCACGGAGACAGAGGGAAACGGCAAAAAGCGGAAACGGGTGGGCAGAAAGTGCAGGAGATGGCTCGTTACGCGCTTCCACCATGCGTTTCGGGCAAAAGCGGCGAGACGGTTTCGCTCACAACATCGACACAATATACGCACTTATACATGTACGCGCCGAGTGCCGGCACTCGTGCTTGCTGAAGGCGTGCGTGCGGAACGATGACGGATCGGTCGTCCGGAATATCGAGCAGCGATCGCTCGATAAAGCGCGTCCGTCATACACGACGTCGTATATGCCCCAATCGGCGTCGGTCCGGCGGCGATAAAAAAGAGGGAGCGACATTAGATTCGATATCCCGCCGAGATGCCGTTTAAATAGCGCGACACGCGTTGTACGCTCGCGCGACATCAACATTTTCCCTCCGCAATAACAGAGCCTGTGGTAATATCGATCCTCTCGCATTTGCCAGGCGATATAAATTACGCACGCGAGACACGAATATGATTCCTATTACGCTATTTTTCATGGCTCGTTGTGTCACCTTTCTTTACAACGCCAATGGCGTCCAAAATCGCCACGAGAATATTTTGAAACATTGTTTTAAATTTATTAAAATGATTATACTGCTTTTACCGAGCTAGAATAAAAGATAAAATTATTCTTTAAGGTCTTGGATTAATGTAGAAAACATGTTTTTAGAAAACAACGACAATGGCTATTGATAAAAAAAAAACAAGAATCACAATCTTTTTGCCTTGATATGCGATTTTATGTTATGTTTCACATTATATTTAGAAATAATTAAAATAGAATTATTTTTTCCAATATTTTTTCCTATCTTAAATGAAGGGGTGTGTATAAAAATAATTACGACTTTTTAACGTATCGTAATTGTGCGAATTGCAAAATTCCTAATCCGAATCGTGGCTGCACTCTAGCATTCGTTACGTATGCAAATAGAACTAGGAAATTGTTTTTGCTTCACTGTAATGGTGTTATAACCGCTACATTTATGTGCATTTTCGGAAGGCCGTTTGTTGAAATTTATGCGCCGAATAAATTTTATACACCACCCTTTCGCTCGTTCGCTCGTTCGCTCGTTCGCTTTTTAGCACAATGATGCGCACACGTGTTTGTTACGAATACTCTGTATCGAATTTAATACCTCATCGCGTATTTATGAAAATGGCACGCACTACGGGCGATGCATAATACAGCGATTTGTTTGATTTTAATTAATGAGTTGACATCCGTTCGAATTTGCGGCAGGATCCACAAATTGCATCTGACACGAAATTATTTCGCACAAGTGCGCAACGACGGCGATGTTAACTGATAATTTTGTCTGATCAATTGCTGTTGAAGATAGTAAACCCATAGACATGTTTTTTAATCGATTATTATAAACAAAATTCTTCTTTAATATAAATGTTATATCAATTAATTCAGATATAAACTTATAAAATCGCAATTACTTATTAAAAATTTCGCATGGAAATTTGTGAAATTATAATGTGCATCCCCCGTACATATTAAATCCAACGCCTGGTTGGGCGTTGAATAATGTAACCGTAAACGGGGAATTATTATAATAATAATAAGACACGTATTATATTCCGACAGAATTATACGGCAGAAATCTAAAAAAAATTATTCGAGCTTCTATCTAGTCAGTGTAGGATCTCTTCGAATTTTTTATAAATTTGTAGAACAAACGCACACACAGAACCGTATAATGTTATACGCGGACTTTTTAATTTCCCGTTCGCTGAAACGATGGAGCGAGGAGCGGTATTTGCCAAGTAAATGTTTGGAGAAATTTTAATATTGTTTTATATTATATATTTGGCTTGCAAGAGATGAGACATCGGTCGTACCGCCCGATGTGAAACAGCGATTCCGATTCATCGGGGCAGAAATTGCGGAGAACGTACTGCGGCGCGCTGACCATGTTATTTTACAGTCAGTTGTTATTTCATTTGGAAAATGAGAATCGCACATCTCCATCTTCTAATAATAACGGTCCGTAATAATTTTCTGACGATCGCGCTGTTTATTCTCGCGTACGCGCGTAACGGTGAGTTGCCGACCGACCAACCGACCGCATGAATATTCCTATAAGCAGCTGAATTGTGCTCGTCGGAAAATCTGTACCCTCCATATATTATATAGCGCGGTCGCGTTGAGTCGTTCACTGCTCCCGAAAGATAAAATATTCAGCTTTGATATGGAAACGCGTTATTACCATAACGTCATCGCGCGATTCGATTCCGTTTCCTGCTTTAATCAGCGCGATAAATCTAATACGCTTCGACCGTTAATCCGTTCCAAGTCGCACATAAATATGAATGGCACATACCGTTTATAATACAAATATATTTATATAATTTTTTATCTCGTGAAAATGTTACGTTGTAATATAATAATAATAACTGCAAACAATATGTGGTCTCACAAAAAAATTTGTCAGAAAAATTTCCAGAACTTTTGGCGATTACAAAATTGGCTTTTTGTACAATTACGTACAAAAAAGCTATTGATACATAAATTTGTTATATAGTATTTCGTTTTCAAAAGGTTTTGCTGAAGCGAATAGCGATGTTGAATTAAAAATAATTGCTCGATCTCTCGCCTGATGAATTCAAATAATAAAACGACCGAAAAATTGGGATTCTTTCGAGATATATCAATTGGAGAATGTAACGTGACGCGCCAGGGAAGATCGTCATTGATAAATGCTTGTTTGCTCCAGATATTGACACGCTATTGGCAATACGCCCATTGCCGGACGCACCACTTTTCGATCTCGTCACACGCCGGATTTTTATGTTCAATCGGGCGCTTTTTGCGCCGATGCGATGTTTTCTATCGCGCAAAATTGTTTAATATCAATCACATTTTAAGCCTTGGTTTCATTTGAAGAGATTAATGTTGAAAGTATTGGAAATCGATCCGCCATCATATCTCTCTATTATACTTTTCAATTTTGTATTTGTGTGTAATTGTTTATTTTTAATCAACCTCAGCAGCGATCCACAAAAGTTTTCAATGCTCATTTTTTCATAAATTGGCATTTATTAAACGTTATACCGTCGTCTCGACCATTTTCTTTCGGCAAGTTATTGAAAATGTAGCAAGTAAATTTGCTTAGTTAATTAATTAACTTAACGTTTAACGTAGAAACTTACTTTTGTCTTGACATTTACGGTAAGGAGACATTGACTTTAAATTTCCCAAAGAATTTATTATTAAAATTTTATCGGGAAAAATTAGAAAATTTCCTCTAAAAACAAGTATACAAAAGCAAGCAAGAATGAAAGCAAGCGTTGAACTTGGAGAGAAAAAGCTTCTTTTATGATTCTCACTCTCAAAGTGAGAAAGACAAAGATTATAAGCGCCGTGTCACATAACTCGAGGTCTGCTTGAAATGGATGAGGAGGCACTTTCGTAGATTAAGGACAGTTTGGAGTGGAGCAGCAAAATAAACGTTGGAGTACGCGGTGTCACTTCAAATCGCAATAAATGATGGATCGCTCTAGTCCAGGATATTGGCGCGCCAGGAAGAGCTTGAGGGGCGCATTATTCTTGCCGTAATCTCGACCGCATCCTCTCGCGCGATGCCGCAACGCGGGTAATTTACGCGGCAACTACTGTCCTTTTTTTTTCCTCTTCGGCTTCGCGCGCGGCATTTAAGCGCGAAAGGAATTCAAATGATATATAGGTCACCGTATCGTATGCTCTCCAGTGTGCCTCTATGCCTCCGGATTACTCTTGCCGGAGTCTCGCCCGTTTTGTTTCAGAACGCACGGCGCGGCTTTTAATTAGATTAATTAGATTAATTGCACCTGTGCGCGCATTTATCCAACTTCTCGTCGGCTTCCGCAAACGCATTTCTGTTATTTTTTTTTTTCAAATTCTCTTCTGTTTCGAAGTGCTGCCGGCGGTTTTGTTTAATTAATTGTTTTTTTCCTTGCTTCGTCATGTATGCGTGATACGTGCGTTTGCTTATGCAAGTGGTTAGTTACTCGCGAGTATTTCTTTTTATTTGTTTAGAAAATCTGTTATTTACCTGCATTCGTTAAAAGCGAAACGAAAGAAATAAAAAGAGGCATTAATATCGTGACGGAATAAAATCAGAATGTGACAGCTTGTCGTCCATCGCTCGAAACTTCTGCAATTTATTAAATTGAGCATCGATTAATCTAAATGAGTCTCGTCTCTCACACTCGACGCTTATACAGTGAATTACAGAGATTAGACGAAGTACCTTCGTCAAGTAACTCTGCTCGGAGTTTTGATCGTGTCGGATAATATCGCTACGACAATATATGTACGTTAAAGGCCGCATAGAATACAGAGAGAGGTATATACCGAGTAACCCGAACCCATAATGAGATAATGCTCTTGATGTACGTAATAGTTTCACGCATATGAGAGGAGATTTTGAATAGCCAAGTAGACGCTAATGAGAGAGTACGACGCGTTTAATCGAGTTGTCACGTTCCCGGAAATTCAGATCTTAATTAGAGTTCGCTATCGTTTTCTGATGATCATATGCATGACTTGGCAGCGAGTTAATTTATCTGGCCGCAAGACAGTAGCGTATACCGATGCTTCCAGCGTTCTCAGTTACTCGAGTTAGAATTTACTTATCTCAGTCAGCGCGAGGTTAATACAACTTGAGTTAATACAACTTCATCGGGTATCGGGGATGAGGAGCGTCTGTATCTATTATGGACTCTCCGATTAACCGATGTCCTGCTGCGGTAAGTGCGAAATTATTCGATCGTGTCCGGATCGGGGTATCTGGCGTGGGTAAGGCGAAGTCGATCGTATTTTTAGTTGCTATTTTTAGTACGCACTTGCGCCTGGTAAGTAGCGCAGAACGTTAGATTATTTTTAATTCTGGGAAGCAGTTTTGAGTGATTTCAGCGACGAGGATGTGGTTAGTCGCTAATAGAATTGCGAAATATTTATTGTGAATTTATTTAGCACTTGTCGCGTATTGAACGATTTTTAGAGTTCTGTATACGGAATAATTTTACGCTTACTCTGCAATTTTTATCTTTTCCAATGGCTTGACAATTCTCGACTAGATTTTTTTTTCGAGGTAAAAGTATGACGCGCTGTGTGTGCAGCTGTTTAATATTCGACAATTTTTGCTAATTTTCGGAAGTTTTGCATGCTGAAGACTTTGCTATACCTACACTTTCTCGGATTCGACCTTGTCGAATCGCTGTGACCTGCTATCGTGCGTTCGTTTCACTTACAGCGATGGCTTCCAACAGCACGAAACTTTTTCGAGGTCGCAGAAAAAAGAGGGAAAGGAAGATTAACCTAGTGACTGGACCGATACTGTGTAAGCCCTATGCGTCAATCCACCAAAAATCTTCGGCTTATCTCCACCCTGGCTTACCTACTAATTCGGAGTACAGCTTGTCAGTGAGAGAAAAAGAATGGGAATTCTTCGGTGGTTTCTCCCGTGTATCTGTGTTTCATCGAATACGGAACTTATTCGTATACTTTGCGCGGTGCAAGAGAATTCTGTGAAATATTGAGTCACTTATCGGATATCGAAAATATATCGGTTACATCGATAGTTTGTTCTGGCATTGGCAAAAGTACGATAGTATGAGCAACAAATGTTGCGCATAAACCAGATACACGTAACGTTGTTTTTTCCGAAAGGTCGACTTTTCATTCACGCAGCTTGAGTAGTTGAGTAGACGTGCGATTCACTTTTTCGGAAAAAACAATTTTGCATACATGTCGATCAATCATCTTCAGATTATTGTGCTTTGTTTGTCACATCGTCATCTCTCGCATCGCCATCTCTTCCTACGTCGCTCTGTCGATCTAAAGTAGTTATCGCAGAAGGGAACGTTTCCTCTGCGTGAAAAATAAACGTCTCTGCGTTGTGACACGAAACCGGGGCGGATCGAATTCGAAGCAGATCCACTGTATTTAATCTGAAATACAATATCGCGAGTGCGACAGGAAGATTTTTCACAGAGATACGCGAACACCCTCTCGTTTGCGAGGCGCTGTCGGTCGGCGGATTGTTATAAGGGCGTATACGCACACACGTCGTATGATATTCCGGCGCGGTGAGAAATTGCTGTATTTGACTTGCAAACGGGAATCCCGGTTTCGCCTTAAGCCTCGGGATACGGACGTTTATATATCTTGATACGTTCTAAAAGTTTCAGCGAAGTATCCCAGGCAAGCGGGGAATGTCTGAATCCGACGGGGAGGAGACACCTCTCTCGCTAGCACTACTGAAAACAATGGGGGCGGAAGTTTTCTGCCTCCGCTGTTCCTAAGTGGCGAGGGACGCTATATGGTAGGACAACATTCTCAAATCGATAAGTGCGCGCCGCGATATATATATATATATACATATATATACGGGAATATACGGCTAAAACGAAAAACGAATCACGAGGATTTCCTTTGTGCATTCGTTAATTTTAGCTGTAGGGCGTACTTTCTATTTCTATGTACTCGGCATCGAATTTTTACGAAGCAGTTTCGATTTCTTCCATCTCATTATCCGGTACGTCATGTATTGTGAACATAAAGAATATGCGATTTTATTTTCTACGCGTATCACACGTTCGTGCGTAGCACATGTATTTTAGAAGAATGTTACTGATATTTGTTATATTACATCACGTTAAGAGATTATTAATTAAACTTCAAATGAGTGTTATTACTTTTGTCCAGTGTTGCATCACGGTAATCCGCCAGTGTTTCTTACTAAATTGCTCGACTGTATTTACGGTGTTGTAGAGCTTAATTACTCGCCAAACACAATCCGGCCCGTTCCGTTTTCATGTTTACAGTCCAGCTGCATTCTGCAATTAGCGATGGTCACCAGGCTGATAACATTTGTGAGATCCAAATCAAATCAAAACGCGTTCGGCTTTGAAGCCTAGCGTTTGAATACTTCATAAACGGTATAATCATGGTTGTATTCGAAATGATCGCCCGACGAGATTGATTAACTTTTCGGAGAGGCGGACAACGTTTAAATCGAGGCCAGTCTAACGATTATCAGCTCTTGGTGCCATGCCGGTTTGAATATATTTCAGATTATCTTTGCGTTCTACACGTGCACGGCTATGTGCTCCATTTTCAATAGACAGAGATAGTATCGATCAAGCGCTTTGCAAGCGCTTGCAAGCAGATCAGGCGGACTAAAGAATAAATAACTCGCGATGTGCCGGAATCACTAACTGCAATCAGTGCTGAGTCGAATCACAAAACAAGAATCGTTTTACCCTTCCCAAGGGCCAGTCGAATAATGAAGTGGCACAAAAAGTTCCTCTATAACGGAAAAAAATGACCTTTTCCGCTTAATGAAAACATTCATGCACCCTATATGCGCGCGATCATTGAAAGAAGATAAAAGATAACGAGGGAGTTTTCTTTCCACCCGTGCAGCTGTTGTTTGTCAGTACTATTTACGTGAAGCATAAATTACGTCCCTAGAGCTAGTTACGTAATTATCTTGTAGCACTTGCAGTTCCCGCAGAATTTACGTCGGCGATTTTGCATAATGGCCGCGTTTCATACAAAGTGTGAGCCTGAGCTGTTCTCTAACAGTTTGGAAATTCGGCGAAAGTTTTAGTGTGCCAGTCAGTCGTGTAACTATATCGCAGTATGGAAACAATAGGGTAGTTAGATGTCTTGCGTTTGCGTCGCGCATCGGATCTTGAATTTTCCCCCGAACCTGATCGGAATACGGCATAGAATTTGGACGATTCGTCCAGAAAGAGGTCTTTGTTGTATACAACGTTTGCGTAATTTCGTGAGAGAAAGAGCGAAGAAAGACAAGAGAAGAGGAGCTAAGAAGTACAGCTCTTACATTTCATGTCAGTGTTTCGTCGACGTTACTTCGGGTAGAAAAGCGCCAGAAACGTGCGATAAACAGAGGAAGAAGCTGCGAGAGGAACGAGTCGCGTACAGAGTCGCGTGTTTTTTTTTTTTTTTTACGACAGTATATCCAGTTGCCCGCTCCTCGTATATGCTAAAAGACGGCTTTGAAACTCCGCCCCTTGCCGGCGGTGGTCGCCGCCAGTGTTTTCCTACGTCGACGGGATGCCACGGTCCACCCTCTCGCGACCCTTACACGCTATCCACCCTCGTATATACTTTGAAGCGCGCCGGGCGCGCTGCGGGAGTAATCTGAGAGCTCGGTATACACGGCCTCCGCGCAGGATACGCCTCATTCATAATTTACAGGACGCTGGAATACTAACGCGAGAGAGAGAGAGAAAGAGAGAGAGAGAGAGAGAGTATACCGCGCCGTTCCTATACGCGTTTCTGCGCCGTAGTCCACTCGCATATCCACCGCTATTCCCTGCATTTCACTCGATTGCTCTTATATATTTCGCTCTTTATTTTATATCTCG
Source organism: Temnothorax curvispinosus (assembly GCF_003070985.1). NCBI lineage: Eukaryota > Metazoa > Arthropoda > Insecta > Hymenoptera > Formicidae > Temnothorax > Temnothorax curvispinosus. The sequence goes on along the minus strand of NW_020216106.1, from coordinate 1,396,501 downwards.
CGCGTTGCGAGCAATATTTTTATCAGAGTCATTATTAGGGTCTCACGATGACCTTTTGTCTACCTTTCTTTCGAGTTTTTTTAAGTGCAAAGCGCGATACATGTTCACTAGTTGCCGTTTTTACGCGTGATTCGTGTTTTCGCGTTTCTATCTCTTTAATATCTTCATATTCTAACGAGTTTATGCATGTTATAATGCTGGTATCTTTATTTTGCGAATTTTACACGTTTTTCTCTCATACCGCGCAGCAGGGGTGTTTCCATCGTTGTTATCATTATTACTTTATTCTTCGGATATTTATTACTGCGCAATTCCTACAGATATCGATCTACATTTTATTCTTGTAGCAGTTTTAAATTTTGTTTTATTTGTTGTACGATTGCTCTTTGTTGAGTTCTTTTTGTACAGTTTTGAAATACATTTCTCCCTTTAAAATGTTTCTGTATAACTATAAACCCAGAAGCGATTTAACTCCAATTCGTTTCTGGAATATACCAATACAGTTCTTGGCTTATGTTTGTACGAATCAAGAATATTGTTTTATATGTGTGAAAAGAACGTGCCATTATATTGTTTCATAATACGTAATATACAAGATGAGTAGCAAAGTGATTAATATGAGGGATAGAATATGAAATAAAATAATACATTTGACATCCCAAGTGTTAAGTTCTTTAATTCGGGATAATCTCCTAAGAACCTTTGTTTTTGTTCTCGAGAATGTGGTTTTGTTCGCCGATGACGCAGCATCGTAAGATCCGTCATGTCATTGCGGATACGTTCTTGTCGGCTTTCCGGAGGTGGCTATTCGATCCGCAGGAAATCGAGACGTAGATTACCGTGACCGAACTGACCGGTCAGTATCATTAGTGACAGCGCAGGCATCGAAATTCGGTTTGACGGAAATTGGATAACGTGACCACCATCGTGCCATTAAATGCCGGATCGTGGTGTGTAGCTTTGCGTGCTATGCCAAATGTCGCGGAGAATGCTCCACTCGATAAACGATGGCGACATAGAAGCAGGTAACGGACATAATGATGCTTCCGATAGCGTTATTATCATGAGAGATCCGCAATTTCGTCGATTCCTGAGATTCTTGCTACGCGAAATATCCTCGTTATTTTTCAGATAGTTTTTTTCATCATTTACGGTGTAAATAACAATATTACGAGGTAAAATGTAAATTTATTAATAATTTTATTTTAACACTTTTATTTCAATAGATGTAAAAACATCGAAAACAATTTAAGCAATTTTTGGTTCGAGTGCAGTCAACTGTTTTGTCACCTGACACGGTTTACTTGAGGAATTTTATATTTATCTTGTCAACACGAGAGAGACTATAGAAGAAAATAAAACGTTTTGCTATTTCCGTGTAAGACTACGTGCATCGGTCGGAGGATCCGTGAATTTCAACTTTAAGGCAGCCAAGAGGTAGAATTCTCGCGTTTGCGCCTCTATAAAATTAAATTGGACAGGTTCTTTTTATTTTCCACTCGAGCGTTGCCTCCTAGTCAGGCAGCTATCACGCTTCTTGTTTCGGCCTCTGGTATCCGTGACATGGAAGAAAAGACATTCTGGTGCGCTTTATAAAGCTCGATCCAAGCAGGTTTTAATTACGGCAAAGTTACGAGACGGCGCGGCGCGCTCTCTTTGCGAGCGAGCGGTTACTTCGTTACCCGTCTAAGATTGTCCGCGTCGTGGAGAAATTTAATTAGTCAGATATCGGGTCTCGCCGCTTGTCAAAAGTCCCTTATCGGCCTGTCCCCGTGATTCCCCGTCCCTTCGCTCGCCATATTGTCGTTCGGATTCGGATTTCTCGACAGATTGCGGACACCCGTACGACCGACCGGCTTGTTCCACTTGAAGTGATATCGATAACCTGGCGGCCACAAAACGACGGGAACCACTTTCGGCACGAAATATCTCGGCATTACGGCAATCTGTTGTATCCCTTGTTGTATCCATTTTCCTTGAATGAACAACTGTATCACATATACTAATGGAATCTCAATCCCTTTCGGCCCTCTCGAGTATAACACAAGTATCTTTCATAATACGGATGATTCGATGAGGACCGATCCGTAGCGTCCGATCTCCTTATCTACCATCTACGTTCATTCTAATCTTATTCTCTATAATATAAGATGTAAATCGCATTTTCGAAAAGGAAACTGCAAGGAGTTAGGAGCTGCATGATGAATCAAGTTAGCATCAAACGAATCATCCGATTATGTCACAGAACGTTTCGCGCGATCCGAGACGTTGACGATTTTGTGAAAAATTTAATCGCCGCAGTCGGGAGAGGAACTGCAAAGGACTTCGTGGTACATTACATCATATCGGCGCATCATCTTGTCCTGTGGGCCTATTCTGTAACTCTTAATGTTGACAGTTTCGTTATCGTTATATTTGCGTTGCGCGCAGATATTATATATGGTAGAAAAGACCTGCGCAACGAGAATATAACGATAACAAAACTGTCGTTAAGAATTACAGAATAAGCCCATTGTACGCGAAAACTAGTCTCGTGCGGTGCCGGTGCGGCGGTGTTACAAGTACGATAATCCGTGCTCGGTATGTAAATACACGAGATGACGGGATAAAATTCTAGGTATCTCCTGTGCGCAGCTTCCCGTCCGTGGTATCGCTCGCGAGGGGCTCCGAGATTTCTATTTAATATCAGCCGTACATAAATCGGGATTGGAAGTTTAACGCGCCGTCCGCATCGTTAAAAAGTCTTAAAACGAGCGTGAACTAATTACATCGCGATCGCTGCGATAAGGCAAACGGCAGGGAGATTACGAGCGCGTCGAAGTTTCGTAACGGACCTCCTCTTTTTCTCTCTCTCTCTCTCTCTCTCTCGCTCTCTTTCCTCTCCGGAGCGGAAAAAAATCGCAGCGATCTGATAATCGTGCGGTCGGCGACCACTTTTCTCCCCCGTGAAACAATCTAATTATATAACGGGTCCGAGCGAGCCGCGTGTATTTGCATATAGCGGGTATTCATATCGCGTTATTAGATAAGTTGATTATTGATCGCCTCATGATTATTTAGCTGACCCGATTCGAAATGCATAAAGCGAACGTTCGCGCGCACGAACGACCGGAAATGTCAATGGCAAACAATATTGCCCCCACGTAATGCGCGCGCCATTTCGTCGCCTGTCGCCTGAATGCAAAATTCACTATTCACTCAGCAGTCTGTTTTATTTGTCTTGATACTCATCTTCACGAGTGACAATCGTTACTAGTTTTGCGTTTTCATCATCTCGTACAACACATACCGAATTAAAGCATTTTTGTTTCAGCGACGGTCGTCTGTTAGAGGGAGATCAAATATTGGCGATCGATGGGCAGCCCTTAGACTCCAACATCTCCCATGAGCAGGCGATCTCGATTCTTCAGAAGGCCCGTGGTCTGGTTGAGCTAGTCGTAGCAAGAAGCGCCCAAGGTAATTACAACCCGCGTAATTAAACGGAATCCGCTTACACTGGGAAATGAGATCCTTCGCGTTCGATTTGCAAAGAAGATGATATCGGGTAACATGATTGTTGTAACCTCGAGTGTAATAGATTAATTTCAAGGATATTTAGATAATCCTTAACAACATCGTTTGCATTTGGATTCCGTAAAATTTGTTTCTCTTCATCAAGGCACAACCTCGTCCTTGCAATTTCGCAATTTGCACGAAAGTAACGAACGTTGCCTCTTGCATGTAACAAGAACGACAGTAGTCCAGGACTATTATAATACGCCCTCGGCGATGCAACATTGTCCATGGCAGCATAAATGTTTATTTTCGTTGAATTCCTCGCGCCGTGAAGAGTTAAATTAGTTTCGTTAACTTTTTTCTGGCCCGGTTGTTGCATATGGAATAGCAAACTCGTGCTGGATTGTCCATGCGTGTACATGGTGCGAATAACGCAGTTGCTTCGTGGAAGCAACGCTTTTCACCGATGTTAACTTTTATTACTTTATCCAATCGAATTTCATAAATATGTTAACAATTTCGCAAAGTTGATCAAAACTTATCATTCAACATATTAATTCTTTCAGCGTTAGTCTCGCTTATTTTCTTATTCATTAAGTTCTGGAAATTTATGTGCTGAAACCAAAACTTCCATAAAAAAGTTAATTATTAAAAAGGTTAAGTGATAGCAGAAACTTGTCGATTAGACTTCTAGGAGTTCTTCGCCCATTAATAAATTATCTCGAGTCATTTCATGCCCGAGAAAAATATGGTGACTCTAAAATCTACATAGTTTTTTATTCAATATTTTATTTACGTTCTGGTTGGTACTTGAAAATTTTTCGGAAAGAGAGTAAATCTTTATAGTAACTTTTAAGTAACTTTTCTGAGAAGCTGCAGTTTAGCAGTTACCATTACTCCTCATTGGAGTGCCGTCGACGCGAGTGACGTCGTGCTCGAAATGGTTAAATAACGGACGGAACGGTCTGTACTTGCTATTGACAGACGTTGGGAGCTCTTTGCCAACGGATGAATTGTCCGGTGGTTCGAGTTCGACAGCGGCCGCAGGAGCAGCGTCGTCCATCGTCGGCGGCGGCGGCGGTGCCGTTGCTGGGAACAACCAGACAAGCTCCGACAAGGATCAATCGGTGTCAGCATCGTCCACCGTCGTTACACCGGGACCGACTCCGAAGTCAAGCCAACCGACCAGCACCACTTCGGCGGCGACACCGACGCCCACGAATACGCCAACACCTACGCCGACCCCGACACCGATACCTGGAGGCCTCGTTATCGAAAGGAGCCCCTCCGCCGTCAGCGACGCCTCCAAGAGTGGCTCTGACATGGTGGTGAGTAGCCGCCCTTTTTTTTCCTCTCTTCCTCTCCAACCTCAACCCGCGTTCCTCAGGACGCCTTTTTCTTTTTTTAGAGAGCTTCGTATGACGCGTTGTTTATAATGCCATAATTAGCGACTATCTTATAGATCTGTAACTTTACAGCATTGACGATACGTGCCAGCGTTGCTGATCGAACCATAAAACAATCATCAGTTGCGTACTCAACGTTCGTTTAATCAAAAAATCGAAGATTTTTCAGACGTCTCAGAGTACAGTAAACTAAAGTAGAAGTTATATATGAAAAAAAAAGAAAATTCTCGTCCACCAGCAATTTCTCATTTATAATCAACGCGGGTACAATTATACTGATATCCTTTTGCGTGATCATTTTTCATTTCAATGGTGCTTTTTTCTTTTGTTTTTTCTCCTCTTTTCGCTCGATCGAAAGCTACCCGGATCTTTTCTCTCGGTAGAGACTATATTGTGCTGAATATTTCTCCACGTAAAAGGATGTTCTTCATTGGCTCTTAATAAGCGCGCTCCTCTCTCGACAGCCTTCTTCTTTTATCGTGTAGCTCATAGCCGGGCTTTCAGGCCCGAGATCGTCTTATGCCGACAAACTCCCGCGTCTTTCTCTCTCCCTCGAACTCGAGTGTGCTTCATCCCGAAAGAAATATTTGCGTCGGAGCCGCTCAAAGTGGTGCCGATAAAATCCCGATCGATAGCCCCGGCATAATTGCCCTCATTTGGACACCCTTCCACAGCACATTCCTCCTTTTTTATCATTTTCCTGCCTTTTGCCGCGATAATAGGAACACCGGCTACGACAGAAATAGAATTATTGGTACAGCCTCGCCAGGATCTTGAGGCAATAGTCCCACCGATAATATTTATCTTGTATCTGCGATGTCGGATGTCGTGGACATTGAGGAGTATTTTTCGGCGAAATGTTGTTATTAATTTTGTGCCGTATTTAAGAGAAGATATTCTTTCTATTCGCGGGTTTCCCGTTTCCTCCAGTGTTATAGAAATTTAATGAGAGACCCTAATGGATATATATCGCTGTAGAGAGACTCTCAACTTTTCCTGACATCCAATAATTTTATTAACGAAAATATTATTTATTTTAGCTGATAAGCGGTATTTTTAACGGTACGGTAAAAATATTATTTATATTTACGTTGTTAATATACGTTGCTGCACTTATAAATCATTACGAGTAATTAAAGTAATATTTTAGTGTGTTATTGCGAGCGTACTTACTGAATATATTTCAAAAAGTAATTTTAAATAGTTATATGCGCAGTTTTTATTCGAGAGAGTTTTCGATTGGCCGCCTGAACGTTCGCCGTAGCCATTTTTCTTGATTCCTCGACATTCGATATATCTGAATCGAGTTGTTTTCTTTTTTTTTTCAATCGTAGATAAATTGGGCGCCCGTTCGCTCTTTCCCGCTTCTGCCCTCCTCCTACCTCCACCTGTCTTCGGGCGCGATAATAGGAACAAGCGGCGGCGGACGCCTGCGACGGAAATAGAATTATCGGTAAAGAGTTTTGCTGACGCCCTCCGGGGCAATGCCGGCTCTCTCTCTCTCTCTCTCTCTCTCTCTCTCTCTCTCTCTCTCTCTCTTTCTCTCTCTCACTGCGGGTAAAGTTTGCGTGATCTTCAAAATTTATCGTCCATTACCGGCGAGATACCGTAGAATCGTTTATCCCCGCGGCGATGCTATTTCGATGGAACATTTAATCGTAACAAATTGACACTTCCCGAGCTCGTATTAGATCTATGATCCCACGTGCTCTTCCTGCGCTTTCAGCGTTGCCCCGTAATCAATTTTATCCGACGAAAGTGGAACGGTTTTTGCGAATTAACGCTTTTTCACTGCTGCTCAAAGTTTACACACGGTACGTCGGGCAGTTCGTGAGAGCGCCCGTTATATATAAAAAGGAGTAACGAGAATTTAATTGGAATTTAGTGCAAATCAAAGTTTCAGACATTGAAATCGAGTATAGCTCAGTATTAATCGTTGTTTGATTCTGCCTTATGAAGGAAAATCGCGACAATTACAGAAAATACATTGATAGGATTTACGATAGTGATTTATAATATTTATTAGTTCGTAAAAGATACATAAAAAATTTATAATTAAGACTTGCAATCGAGTGTCATATGTCATTATTGAAGAGAGAATCGTGAATATCAAAGATTTACTGTTTATATATTTATGTCAGAAAGTTTTGAAAGCATTCGATCGCGCATATCTGTCTGTACATTTATTTTCCTATTGTCATTAACCAGATGTCATACTCGATTGACGGGAGGTCGATGATTTTCTCATGACATTGAGATAAGAATAGGATTACGGATGAGGGCTTCCGGCATTGGCAATAGAACTCGACGTGATCAATTGTACAAACTTTATTATCGATTACATTATAGCGCGCTACCGAGGTATTATAATACAGTATATTTTTCCAGTCTTTTCCAATTCCTGGTACAGGAGATATTAAATTGTTTTGTAATACCTTTAATGTTTTATCAATTACTTTATCGGTTCCAATAACAAAGTTGTCTTGTACGTCATTAATAGTTACATTTAACGTGTAATTTAAGCTAAAAATATGTGTATCTTTTGTATCTTATTAGTTCAACAATCTTGTATTTTTATGAAATATCCTTATTATATTCTAAAATATGTATGTCTATGATAAAGAAGAATATATAATATATAACTGACTTTCCACATTTTAAAATTATACGGAATAATATTTTTATTAAATATCTTCGTCACAGCCTAAAACTATATTTAATATTTAGAATAAGAAAAACTATATATTTGACCCACCTACTTTAAAATTATACGGAATGAACAGAGAGGAAATCGCGGTAACTGTTCTAAATTGGTTTAAAGTACGAAATATTATTGTGCAGTTAATGTTGTCTCTTTCAAAAGAATGGAAAGACTGACATCGTAATACATTCAGCACTAACCGCGATTGATTATCGGTTTCTTCTTCTGCATTTGTGACAAGGAAAAGTACTCTCGTCGCTACGTCAGAAACGGAGCTTCCAACGGAGCTTTACTACTTATCCCAAAACTAATTTCGGTCCGCGAGGAAACGATTATCGGATATACGAAGTTCGGAGAGTATCCTGCCAGCAGGTCTTTAACGATCCTGACGTGACTCGAGTCCGGAGCGTCTCGCCCGAACGAGTTTCCAGCTTCGCGATCCGGTAAACGCACGCGTCCGGCCGCGTGTGTTTAATCTTTCATCGGTGTAGGAGTACGCGCCCATTGCACGTGTACACACATACATACAACGCGCGCGGACACGCCACGGGCACGCGTTTGCACGACACCCGCAATGTAAATCACTCCCGGCCTTGTCCCTCTGTCTCTCCGTTTCTCGACCCGGCTTTCGTTCCGGTCCGCGGGTGCGCCGGAAGCTCTGGGATCCGAGGGAACATCCCGCGGTTGCGTCGCGTCGCCGCGCCGCTCTCTCGCAGCTCCATATGGCGCGCGGCGGTCCTTGTGTTTGCATGAAGCCAATTACCGGATCATAAAAAATTCATCGCGATTCGCGTTTTAACGAACCAACAACTTCGCGTTCTCCTCCTTAATCTGAAGGACAACTGGGTGCAACCGCCGCACCGGTAAAAATGCTTTAATTAAATCCGTCCAATTGTCTGATTGAAACGCACTCGAACCGGCATTTCAAAACTTTTCTTCCGATAGTAACCCCGTCTTCCACTTGCGACTCTGTCTCTTCGCATATTTCTGAGCGTCCGGAAATGAAAGGATTATCTCGCACAATAAACAGGCAGGGGGAGAGAGCAATATCGCGCTCCGAACTGAGTGCTTTCTCAAGGAAAGCAGAGATTCTGGCAATTAAATTTCATTAACTTTCTTTTTCACAATATCGCAATACCCACGGGATACCCACGGAGGTAAACGATGAAAAATTGATCGAAAATCTTGGCTGCAATTCCCCGGAAATTACGGGCCATTGTAACCGCGCCTGTAAGAGCTATCGGAAATCGGAACGTTAATATTAAACAGCTCGTTAATTGTAGCCGCGTGGACGATAACGAAGCAAACTCTGGAGAACCAATCAAATTTAATGATCTACTATGTTACGGGCAGAGATTAATACGTCGCTTCTGCTTGTTATTTTATTGATTTTAGGCAGAATGCAAGTCATTAATTAAAGAAACGTAGTAGTGTATTGGTTTTACGATTTACTTATTATATTTATGTGGTCACTCGAAAACGTTAATTGCTCCATTTATTATAATTATTCTAAATCTGTTTTCATTCTAATTATGTTTAGCAATTTTTTACTATTGTAATTATAGTTGCAATAATTTTTAAACTAAGAAATATAACCATAAAGATCGTATATAATATTTCGAAAAGTTTCAAAGTATTTTTACACGTGAAGAAATATCGTCTTAGCCACGTCAGCATTTTGCAGCTGACGTGAGATATCGACGTGACAAACCGAATCCTTCATCGTTACTGAAAATCCCAAGTAACCTTGTTCGTTTCGTTAAATTCGTTAACGTATGCCACGGTGGAGCAGATGCTACGCGCTATCATTACTCTTATTTTCCGCCATCTTACTTTGTTCTCATTAACCCAGTCTTTATCCAGTTCGAGCTGTCGTTGAAAAATTTTCTTTTTGTATATTTACAAAGTTAAAAACGCGTAGAAAGGGTATAGGATACCCGCAAAAAATATATTTACGGAGAAATGACTCCGAAGTTATATTATATGGAATTTATTTGTATTTCGCGTGCTCTCTGATAAAATCTTGCCGCAACGTGGTAACTAAATCCCAAACAAATCAGATTGAATAAGAGACAATCATACTTCTAAGGTGATATTAAACCATTCAAAGTTAAAATTAAGAAGTAGGGAAAGAAAAAATGTATATTTTTCGCAATTTTTTCCGTCAACAAATTCGTTGTTTAATAATTCATCGCAATAAAAGTTTAATGAAAATGTGGTATTTTTTCGGAGTTTGATTTTACGTCACCCGAATTCATTCGGGGGGAGGAGGTGATCGATAATATTATTAAAGTTTCGTAACGAAGGGCGGGACTCTAAGATGTTTTCGTGTTCTTTTTGCTCGCAGTTGAATACGGAATGGGCTCAAGTTGAAGTGATAAATCTCATCAACGATGGCAGCGGTCTTGGATTCGGCATTATCGGCGGACGTAGCACCGGCGTCGTCGTCAAAACCATTCTTCCAGGAGGCGTTGCCGATCGCGTAAGTAAATCGAAAGCTAATAATTCCCTCCCATTGGAAGCATCTAAATTCTTTGTAGAAGCAAAATAGTTTCAAAGATATTTTTAGCGACATTTACGACTATATAATTGTCCGTAATTTGTGCGTAAAGTTTCCGCACGTGTGTTATTATCAATATGGGTTATATATCGCTTTCTCGATAATTCGTTATATTACTTTTATCGTAGACCTGACTCTTAACAAGTAAATCTCGTCGTTAATCATAGGTTTAACTTTTGATAAGTTGCCCACTTAATCATACGGCCGCGTCGCGTGCACTATTATTCTTTTCCCTCGAACTTTCGCGCTTTATTATAACTCGCACGCGGGAGGTCTGTAACGCGCACACGATACAGAGTACCTATCGGAGATAGATCGGAGTTTTGCATCAAACGTGCATGATCCCGAGCTGCTTGGAAACGGACGAGGAAATGACAAGCGCGGTGGCGAGAATGATCCGGAACGTCAACGTTTGCCCTCCGGACAACAGGCCGCGGAAATTAAACGCTTCTCCTCGCATTGTTTGCCCGCAGGATAATCGACTCCAGAGCGGGGACCACATATTGCAGATCGGCGATGTCAATCTCCGTGGGATGGGAAGCGAACAAGTTGCCGCGGTTTTACGACAATCCGGCACCCACGTGCGACTGGTCGTCGCGCGACCTGTGGAGCCGACTTCTCCGGATTATCAGGTATCTTCACTTCCGCAATTTCGCGTTTGCGATCGCGATTAATTACGGGCGATATTGCTGTGCCCTTTATTTGTTCCGAGCACTCGAGAGGTCAAGTGTTGCGGAATAGCTTCAATAATCCGTCGATTACATTGTCTCTAATGAGCTTCTCTTGTTTGCTACCTTTCTTCTTGAACATTCGGAAATATAAGTAACTAGAATATATCAAAACCTGATAAAATTATAATTGAAAATGTAGACTTGCTTTATTTAATTTTTATCTATCCTGTTTTTCTTTGAGAAAAAGATAACATTTCTTGTTTTATTTTGCGCGCACGAAATCCAATAGATAGTATTTCCTCCCTGACTCCAGCGGCGTGCAATTACTATTATTCGCTGGTAACTTCTACCTAATACATTTTTAAAACAAGCTGCAATTCTCTTTCCGTAAGAATTGCGTAAGAAGCGAGGAACATTATCCTCGGATAATGTTTAAAATTCGGTCCATTTGTTTGGCTGCACAAATTAGAACGCATGTCTGCGTTCCGCAAAGGTACATATTTAGAGTAGCCGAGTTAGGTGCGCGATGTGAGCCATTAGATTCCGATGCGAGGGCTTAGGATGTGTCCGTCGGGTTTGAAGATTGATGGTACGGGGTACGGCCCGCGTACATCATTGTCGGGGCATCCTTATTGACTATCGCGAGCGGGGTTTCAGGCCGGAGCTTCACGCACGAAATTCCACTGCGAGCCATTAGAACGATGCATTACATTTGATCTGTCGACTGCAATGCGATCGATATCGCCGGATAACCGCGTCCACGAATATCCCGCGATTTTCGCTAAAGTTCTCGGGAGCGGGGCGGGTGTTGGCCGCGAAGAAGAGCGCGCGACTCGCGAAGCAATTATACAGGGTCGCGGTGGTCGAGGACCGACTGTAATTCGGGGATTATGAATAGTGCATGAGGTATTTCACGAGGTGACGGGGTTCTATTATAGAGCAGAACGGACTCCGGAATTTCTCATACGCTCGAAATCGCGGAAGATGGAAATTACTTCGCCTCGGGATTAAAGTTGAGAATCCCAGCGACAGCAGCCGCCGGCGAGCCGAGTTTATCTTTCGCTACAAATGAGTTGTTCATCGTGTTTCAGCGAAGAGTCGCGTAAATAACGGTCGCGTTATAGCGAAATAGCAAAATAACTTCACGGCCTTTAAATAAATTAACTATCGGACATTGTTGTCCGGCTTCTGTAATAATTCAACGTGTAACGTGGGCACGGCTCACGGAAACAAAGTATCTTCATTATTCGGTGAGGTCAAGTAAATGCAAAAAAAAGAGAGAGAAAGAAAGAAAAACGTGGAAGCGTACTTACCTTTTCTGCAACGTTCCGAAATGATTTTTCCTGGTTTTCCCTCGTAGGCTTTCAATTTTTATCGCGTTTGATCGATATTTGTATTCCAGCTCCGCGTATAATTCCGGCTGTCGTTCCTCGCGCGCATATTAAACAATCGGTGACCTGGCTCTGCCACGGAACAGGAATCCTTCCGTTGAATATTTTTTTCCGAAAGGGTTGTAAATATCACTTGTTGAGAGGCACCGTGAAATTCCCTCGAGACTTGTCACGAGTGTTGCGAATCGAGATAAAATCCATTGTGACATAATCTCCGACACCTGTAAAAATGAAAAAAGGAAGAACATAAAAAATTATACTTTACGAACCAGTGGCGTGTTTCGGACGTCAGGTCGATCGCACGATCCTTTAATTTTCAATTGACCGTAAAAATCGTCGGAAATGATATCTTTTTCAGTCCGATAGCAAACATTATCATCTTTTTTACTCATTCTTCTCAATGAGGTTTGCTTTTAGTTAAAAGAGTAAAATAAATCCAACGGTATGCAGCTCGGCGACCGCGTGCAAGCGCTGGAAGCGCGTAATTGTTATTCCACGCACAATTCGGCGTAACCTTTGCGAGAAATTCTGCGAGGTTCACCGGGAAAGCTGGGCGTGGTCAACATTTTTATTTACTCGGATAGATTGAAATTTCCACACGGTTGGAAATTCAAAATTCCGGAAAACACGCCCGTCGCGCGACATAGAAACGCGCGCTCGTTTCTATAAATCCGAGGGTTGGGAAGGGCGGAGGCCGTAGGCGATGGAACGCATAAAATTTCTCGTTCCCCGGGTACTTGCAGGCACTCGGAAGTCACGCCCCGATCGTACCAACGAAAATCCTGGGGGACCCGGACGAGCTGGACAGACATCTGGTGCACAGCGTGCCAGAGAGCTACAACATGCGACACGTGCAGAGGGGCGATGCCAGCTATGACAACGGCTACATGTACTCGCAGGAGTCCGACATTGAAATGCACGTGAGTGTCGGCGCCGGAGACGGCGAATCGTATCTCTTTTCGCGTTCGCGACGCGCGACCCACTTTGAACTCTCCTTTTCCACGCGACACGCGGTATCATATTCTCGTTATCGAAGAACCGCGACACGTAAAGGAATGTTTCTCTCCCTTCACAAGGCAAGACCCGGTCTCATCATGGACGTGGTACGCAACCCAATGCCAATTGGAGCGATGCCAGTTATACCGGCGGTGCCACTTCCGGTGCAGCTCCAGGATCTCCCGGTGCTCACCATGGAGCCCCTCGACATTAATTCACTGCCAGAGATGGAGCGTTTCGAGGTCGATCTCACGAAGGACGCTTACGGCCTCGGGATCACTATCGCTGGATATGTTTGCGAAAAAGGTAAGGGAGCCCGGCACCACGGAGATTAATGTCCATCGAGTGCTTTTGACGTTTTAAAAGCATGCCAAAGTAGCTATAAAGAATTGTGCATTCGAAGTATGCGGACAAGTTGCGATACCGCTGTTTATGCGGGCAAAATCGGTCGGATGACACTCTTGGCGAACTGAATGAAAATTTTCGATTCTCTCTTGCAGAGGAACTCTCTGGAATCTTCGTTAAGAGCATTAGCGAGGGTAGCGCGGCCGACTTGAGCAATAAGATCCAGATTAATGACCGAATAGTGGAGGTCGACGGCCACTCCCTGCAGGGCTACACTAATCATGAGGCCGTTGAAGTGTTAAGGCGCACAGGGCAAACGGTGACCCTCTGCTTGGAGCGATACCTTCGTGGACCAAAGTTCGAGCAGCTTCAGCAAGCGATCGCCGCAAGCGAGTTGAGATTACCTCAACCCAGTTCACCATCAATAACGAGCCTACCTAGTTTCCCCATGAGCGCGGTACGTTTAATTAACAATTGATCATAGCCATTTAACAAATAAATAAACTTGATTAAAAAAAGTGAAATGTATTTTTGCATTAATTAAATATTGTTTCGCCATCATGTGTGTTATAGTTTTATATATTTACTCATATTTAACTCATCATCTGCGTATCGGAAATTTGCTAATTATAAACTTCAAAATTATACATTTTAATTATATTTTCGCGTTACTGGAGTTATTAATTATTGAAATAATTAATATAAAACTTTAGTATATTTATTTTTGCGCGTTGCCGAAAGCATTGCATCTATATTTGCGTATTTTTCCAGGATGGAGAGACCACCACTGAAATAGAGGCGGAAGGTGAATCCCATACTACCGTGGACAGCGCGGTTCTGCAGGAAGGAGAACGTTTAAGGACGTCTGATGAACACGACGAGGCGACCAACGTTGAAGCTTTATTGAGCGATCCATCAAGCGAGCTTACGCCTCAAATTCGCGCGGCGATCAAAGCGAAATGGCAGAAAATTGTCGGACCCGATACTGAGATAGTGGTAAGCACCGCAATCTCGTCGTAAAATAAGAGCGAGCAGAGAAAGGATGTCTCTTTCGTTTCTTTTTTGTCCAAATAGGTCGCACAGCTGAAGAAGTTCGCCGAAGGTAGCGGTCTCGGGATTAGCTTAGAGGGGACGGTCGATGTGGAGAACGGTCAGGAAGTAAGGCCTCATCATTATATACGTTCGATCCTGCCGGAGGGCCCCGTCGGACAAAACGGCACCCTGCGCTCCGGTGACGAATTGCTAGAGGTTATCGAATTTCCATATCTTTTTAGCGAAGCTTTAACTCGTATAGTATCCTCTCCCTTCTAAAGTGCTCGATAAAAATGCTCTACTTTCACGAGCAACGTGTCTGAAATCGATACCGTGCTCTCTTGAAGGTAAACGGCTACCGTTTATTGGGCATCAATCATATGGAAGTGGTTAGCGTGCTGAAAGAGTTGCCTATACACGTTCGCATGGTTTGCGGAAGAAACATCGCCTCGCAAGATCCACTTTGTCCTATCGACACCGCTCAACATCAGGCCGCTTTCCAGACTAGAGTGAGTATACGGAGTGGCCGCGACGTCGCGCTTTAAGAATCAGCGCGAAAATCTATGTTATCTCGTAGAGCATCCTCGGTGGGTCTCTGCAAAACTTGTTGCCCACGATGGATCGCCTTGTGAAAGCAAAGTCGGACGGTTCCTTGGCTTCGACGACGACCACGGCCACGGTGACTGACGCGAGTCTAAATAAAATGAAGTCGCGCTCGTTGGAACCGCTAACCGGTCTGGCGATGTGGAGTTCCGAACCGCAAATTATCGAATTGGTTAAAGGAGAGAGGGGCCTTGGGTTCTCCATTTTGGATTATCAGGTGTGAATCGTCTTTCCGTAGCACGCGTGATTCTTCGCGATCTCGATGAGAATCTGCAGTAACCTGTTCGACCTGTTTTCTTTTCCCGCTCGTCTTCGCTTTTAGGATCCAATGAACCCCAACGAAACTGTGATAGTAATACGATCGCTCGTGCCCGGCGGGGTGGCACAGGTCGACGGGCAGTTAATACCGGGCGATCGGCTTCTGTTTGTGAATGACATCGGATTAGAGAACGCAACATTGGACCAGGCCGTGCAGGCCCTCAAAGGCGCCCCGAAGGGGACCGTTCGCATCGGCGTGGCCAAGCCGCTGCCAATACCAGACAGTATTGTCCAGGTGAGCGATCAGGACGACCGAGCCGAGGCTACGAGAGATAGAGACACCGAGGCGGTAACGGCTTTCTCAATCGTGGATAGTCACAAACAGAGACGGGAATATTTCCGCGAGCGTAAGATTAATGTGACCGAGCCGCCGCACATGGATTTGATCGAGGGCCTGAAGCATCAGCACAACCTCGTCAAATCCGAAAGTTTTTAATTAGGTCACTCTGATCGGACCAGTAGACTCAAGGCTCTTGCCTCTGCTAAATTTCACCGCGGTTCGCGTGTCTTCGAGACGGTCGACGGTGCACAGCCGAAGTAACGCGCAATCGAATCATTCTCGGTTCAGCTAACCGTATTCGATCACTGCGCTTGCAAATCACGAGCGGATTTAACATTTCTCTCGTTGATTAAACAGAACGTAACGTGCGCATCTGAATACATATTTTCTAACGAGATTCCGTCCATAAAAGTGAAGTAACCGTCCTTGCATTTCATACATATATACTAAATACGACATCCATACATTTGTGAATGTCGTCGAATAATACGAGCATGAAACATTGTGTTCCATTTTGTGTATTAGAAATCACAAAAATTTATAAACCTGTCAGTCTCTCTATATGTTGTTCTTCTCTTTTTTTTATCACGCGCACGCACAAGTTTGTCGTTTGGTGAAATTGGCAGAGTGAACTTTGGAGAAAATAATTTGTATAATGTTAAAGGATATTTTAATACTTGCCATTTTCGTGCGACTGTTTTACAAGACACCAAAGCATAAATTTAGCACATTTTTATGGAATAATAAAAGATTGAATCGTGTTGGTACTTTTAGAGCTATGGTAATCCGCAAAAATGTTTATAAACCTGCATGAACGTAGACCATTTGTGTTAAGTCTGTCGTCATCTCATATTTATAAACCAAGTATATTTTATAGCAGCTACTCTTACGTTACCTTTTTCTTTTTAGATATGCAAATGGTATTTTATATACGCAATGACTGATTTTTTTAGATTATTTGTACACAGTTTTTTATATTCATTTTTAGCTAATTGCGAATTTGTGCAAAATATTTATGGTTTATTTCAAATACGTTGTTATCGATATTCGTTGTGGGGACAATTTTATCTTGTCAAATTTTTCAAGGCAATGTACATCAATATTCACCCACGGCAATGCACCAGGAAGCGTTCAATGTGCTTTGCATCTCGAACTGTGTTGATTTGTATGTTTCAAAATGATCATTTTGTATTGTATTTTTCGCCATTACCATTAAGTTTTTATTCTGTAATTACGGCACACCGCAAAAGGCGTATTGTCTCGGTAATCAGCATAAAAAACTATTTATCGTACTGTGCGATTGTTGGCAGCTATCTCCCGAATTTTCGCAAGTATTTTATCCATAGGTGCTAATTTGACATGGCAGCGTATTTACTTGCGAAAGAAGCGAGATGAGTAATTGAATAAAAATTAATATACCTTGATTGGTAATTAATTAAAAAATATATATATACATATAATTTAAGCGTCAATAAAATTTTACGGTATGCATGCACACCAATAGAGTATCATATGTTATTTTATTTTGTTTATCATTGTCCACACCACCCCGTTCTCCATCAACTCCCGTTCTTTATGCGTTCGTCACCTGTGCTTGTTAAATCATGATTTAATCGTTTGCTTTTCATTTCAGCTCGTTTACCCGCGCGCTACACTCTTCATTTCTAATAGTATATTTATATTTAACATTGTAATACACACTTATGTAGTTCTTTTGTGCCGCGTTCGTACCGTTGCAACCGGAACATCCATAAAGACGGCCAATAAGAACGGCGAAGCCTAATACTTTACGAGGCGGCCCTTGGCGTTATTCCGGGGCGCGGCCAGGCGTTTTTGAATGATTTATGCGATACCTTCGGACAAGATATACCAGCCGACAGGCAGACCTTTTCTCGCTTGGTTTCATTTGACTCCCGACCGAGGGAATCACGCGTATTTCCTTCGGGATGCGGCCCACGTCGTGGGATAAAGTGAGCTTCATCGCGAGGTTTAAGCACTCGCCTCTCGCACGGAGAAAATAAAGCGAAGGAGGGATCTCCAATTCTGGAAATCCCTTCGCGCGTGATTCGTTCATCGAATTGCGGAGCAGGATTTGAATTGTGTTAAAGTGTGTTAAAGTGATAACAATTGCAATAATACATTATATATTTCGTATTTCATGTATCTGGGATAGAAAGAGAAACACTCGACGTTTGATAGAAATTGTCGAAAGTATGTATCTTTTATGCAGAGTTGCAATTTGTACATTTGCAAAAGAAAGTGTGTCGATGTTTCTCTTCGGTTCTAGGATTTGGAATATTGCATCAATTATGTATGCATCTTGATGCAATCGCCTTTGTAATCTCGACGTAAGAAACTGATTGAAAAAAAGATCGGAAGATCATGCATACGCAACTTTTAATATTTCTTATACATTATGTAGACAGCTGTCTCAAACAAATCGGTCCATTTTGACCAGTATAACTGATAATCCTATACTCTGCTCCTACACAATATAATTCCATTATATCCAATAAACTTTCGATGAGTTTTGTACTTTTTTGCGGTGGTCAGTCGGGAGAAAGAGAAAAAAAGAATGAAAGGTCGGACGTTCGGCGAGAACGTGAGAAGTGTACAAATATTTTTCGGCGCCGCACAGTCGGTGCCAGAAAAGAAATGAAGAAGCGCTAAAAATGCGGCGTACAAAAAAAGAGAGAGAGAGAAAGAGAGAAAGAATGAAAGATGAGAGATGGGTGCGAAAGAGATTTTTTTCGGTAATAGCACTCTGTGTTTACCGCGGATGGGGTTTATGGTATTGTCGACCATCATACAAACTAAGTAAGTACAGAACAAAACGATTGTAATAGTGAATGAAAGTTGCCTGGTAGAGTAGCTGAACAAAACAATTTTATTGCATTCGACTGACTTCTCTCACATACTTCCAAAATTCTGTCGAACTCACGAACACACATGATCGTACTAGTGATCTTTGTTTAGCAAGTTGCAAGTTCGTTTTGAGAAATTATAATTTCTTTGCAGTATGTTACATTTGCCATTTGTCTCTTTGCAGTCGGGCGAGTATGAGAGAAAGAGAGAGAGGGGGAGAGAGAGAGAGAGAGAGAGGGAGAGAGAGAGAAAGAAAGAGTGAAAGACATATATAGATAAAGTAGTTTTTTTAAATAGATAGTCGATATTCGAGACAAGCGAATAGCAAATATGTGAATGCGAATTATGACTGGGAGAATGAGAGAGTGAGAAGTTGAAACACAAAAGAGACAAATAAAATAAAAGGAAAAGAGAAAGGTAGAGAGTGAACGAGAGAGAGATTGAAACGAGAGGAATCGATGTGAAAGGGAAAGCGCGAGAGAAAGAATGATTCGAACCGGCGGCAAAGTAGCCCGGGGTGAGAGAACGTAAAAAGAGACGAAAGAGTGAAAAGAGGGGAAAAGAAAAGACAATGAGAAATATCGTGAGAAAACGTTAACGAGGCAAGTAAAAGATCAAGTACATACAAGTTGAACGATATTAAGTCTCTCGTTAATTCTACAATTTTTTTTTTCTCTATTTTTTCTCTTCTTCTGATTGTGTCGCATTTTTCTTTTACTGTCTCACAAGAACTCTTTAAGCGACCTATTTTTTTTTCTTCCAAGCGATCTCTCAAGCAAGCTCGTATGTCAAACTTTTCGCCTTTTTGTAGAGCTCTACTACCATTCCACTACTGTCTACTCACTGGCACCTTTCTTCACTATTATCAAGAGGCTCATGTGGGGATCGATACGTACGTTTACTACTTACTCGCAACCTGTTTATACCTGAACTCTTCCGACCGCCTTCCCGATACTCGAACTACTTCGAACGGGCGAAACGGATGGTACATAAGCCTCGATGGCAGCCGCTGGGATATCTGAGCCGCAAGTTACGTAATAAATCGATTCTCCTCCAGGCTTCCTTATTTCTTCACCGCTTAAAACGTGAAGCTCTTGTTATTACCTTTAAAGCCGAGTCTCGGAGGCACGCGAAATATCACGAATTATATCAATCCTTATTGCTGTCGTTTATTGACTATCGTTACTGTTATCACACTCGCGTTCCTGTTGTCATTACTCTCCCTGTATATGATTCTATCACCGTCTCTCAATTGCCATTGTCATTTTCTTTTATCGTTTATCGCCGGTGTCGCTGTATCGTTATCGCTGTGTTACTCTCCATCCCCCTTTTTCCTCCGCTGTGTGCATAGCGCCTGTTACGAGCTTCATTTGCGCAGCTGCAATAAACATTATCGCGGAATTTTCTTCGCTCTGCACATACGCATAAAAGTTTTCTTGCAACGGTAACAGCAACAATAATCCACGAAAGTTTTTCTGCTGGCGCGCGTGCAGAATGCAATCTCAGACTTCAGGGATGCACGATAAGATTTTTTTTCCTCCCGCCATTCTGCCGTTCGTTCGGATTTACTTGATAATCACAATCGCTACTCCTGCAAATGCTTGCTAGAATGGCAATCCGCACATTAATGGGAAGATAAAGCAAATAAGAGCCTCCTTATAGATCTATCTGTCGTGTGTTGCAGCATGCTCGCAACACCTTGCTTCACACAGCAGGCTATAAATATTTAAATATTATATTCAATTAATTCAGAATCGCGCAATGTTAAAATAAATGTTACACAATCATAATTTAAAGTTGACAGACGACTCGTATACATTAACGCGGAAAGCATCCTACAGAGCTTTCTGCTAAATTAACTTTGCGGAAATAGAGATCATATATTTCCGTTCTTCAGGAAATGCGACATAAGCTCGCTGTAAGTGAAGCACGAGGAATATTTCGTCGGAAAATTATGAGACTCAACAACATATAAAAAGTTAAAAATAAATTTGGATAAAGACGACGTTAGAATAACAGCAATTAGACGACGATGAATCGGGATTCAAAGAAGAAATCTAAATCGTAATAAATCACAGAAATTTAAATCATAGTAAATCAATTATTGATTCGCATTAATAATATTATAAAAATGCTTGTATACGCCGTAATAAGAATTGCAGCGGACAAAACATTCTGAGATTGCACGAAAGTACATATCTTCCAAAGCTCGTCCTTTCTCCGCTTTTAAAGAAAGTGAGGAAAGAACTATTTGCGCAAACCTTTCGCGCTTTCTTGTTCAAACTTTACTATTACGCGAAGACACGATTCTTTGCACGTTCAACGGAGCATACGGCAGTACAATTATTACGTAAGTCGTTTGTTCTTATCGGGGCACCTGCGCCAGGTGCATTTATCATAACGGCCTTCTTCCTCGAGTATCTCTCGCGCTGTTATTCTTATTACCACAAGAAAAATTTCGTCAAATATTTTACGAACAACTAAACTCGTGGGAAAACGAGGCTCGACTTAACTGCGAGATTTATCGTGCGCATATTTTTTTTCTGAAATATAAATTTTCGCGTTATCTCCATAAAAGATAGAGAAATTGCTCCATGCCTGTTGATGTTAAATGTTTTGTGGGACTTCATAAAAATGCAATAATTATCATAACGTTATTGATGGATAATTGTATACCTCATATTTTCTTTTATAATTCTTATATTTTATATTTTTATATGCGACACAAAAATATGTGAAAATGTAACTTTTATTTGGCACAATAATTGAATGTACCAGAAAATCTTTAACTTCCTTCCCATTGTAATTTTTTAATCTATAATTATTTTTACAAGCGTTATATTTTTATAAACGTTTAAAATGTTCTATATAAAATGTTCTATTTAAAATATATGTAATTGTATATATAAAACATGTATATAAAATATTACGATTATACTTCTAACACAACATAAATAATTTTCTTTATCCCTATTATGCATTTTCTGTGACATACTAAGTGCACGTAAAATTAAATTCGTCTTCTTTTATATTAGAAATGCTTTCTATGTTCACTTTTCTCTATTTTTCCAAAGACAAGCATTTGCCTCATTTTACTGAAAGCATATAAAAGTTCAATTGAAAAACAAACAAGCTGTAGTCACGTTGACACGCTTCGTAGAATTTAGCGAGAATGCAGCGTGGTAAAAATTTATTGTCGAAAATATCATAAGTCACATGTAACTATCCAAACACACACACACACACACACGCATACGCATACACATACATATCTCTCTAATAATGACGTATCTTTTTCGTTTTTCAGAGCGAGGCGTAAACGCCGAAGCGGATGCGTTTTCCATGCGAGTTATACCTTTACTGCAGTTATCGACCAAAAAAACCAAACAGAAATAGAAAATAAAAGTTACCAACCATGATTGAGCACTATGTCCTCGTTTATGCCCATTTTAATTAATAACATTATTAATCCAAAAGAGCAAGGAGCGTACCAAATATAATTTTATGCGAGTTAAAAACGCAAAATCGAAGGAGAAGAGGGAATCAAGAAAGAAGAAGAAACGCATGTCCCGTCCTTCCGTTTGTTTATTCGGGACTTCTCCCTTTCGCCAATGTATGAGCTTAATAATTAATATGCATAAATTAATTAACACGATCGATATTTTATCGACGTGTTCCTTCAATGTTTCGCGTCAATGGCGCGTTTACGTGTTGCGTAAGGAAATTCTTACACAACTTACTAAAATCAAGCATGATTTTAAACAATGACAATTTTGTAATTTCTTCCTTGGCTCCTTGCCATTCTTGATGTATCCAAAATTCACGATCTTTATGAAATTGTATCACTAACTTTGTTATATTTGATCAGAAATATAGAAATATATTGAACGCACACATATGATATAAAAAGATGTTGATACGAATTATCACCAGATATTATTCTTGCAGCATTTTTTGCCATTGAAAGATTTTATTTTTTGATATTGCCATCTCACTGTAATGCCAATTGCAAAATCTTTAAATAATTCGATTTCTTTCTGCCACGTATAATCCAAACCGAGCTTTAAAATAAGTCTGTTTATTGATAAATAATTTTGTTGCTTAACGTTGATGGTTTCGAATTGGTTCATGCAAGTTTACTTTATCGGATCGACAGTTTCGTTGTCACACACTACGAGAGTTATTATTTTCGTAAGGCTATTGAAATAATATGGATGTTCCGTAATGCAACTGGTACTCAACACGAATCCGTCATTAGCGACGTCGTTAGTGACGTGTCGCAAACTGCATGAATTGGATGAGAATCTCGTGATAAAATATATCAAGTTCTATAGGTAAGTCTCCACATTTTTTTCCGGTAGGTTGCTCGCTCGTATAGAAAACATTATTATCATTTAAGTATACCTTACGTATCAATAACTGACAAGTAAAAACTTGTCGAGTTCCAAGAAATTAATCGATCTTCTAGCAAGCGCAGCAAATTCCGTCTCTCGATTTAAATGCTTTTGTGTAACAACTTTTTCCTTCTCGTTTTCGTCGCTTTATTCGGACGATTGGAGAATGTCGACTAATTCCTTTGCCATTCGAGCGGATTAATCGTCATTTGATACGTCGATCGAATTACTCGAATGGCTCGAAAGAAGTGAATCGAGTGACGAATAGCTACGTTACGTAACGATTAAATTTATATTGACAAGTTAAAAATCTACTTTCCTATACAAGAGCGATATAATGATCTAAACATGTAAAAAAATGCCGACATATATTATTTAAAGATATTTAACTTCTTTATTTTAACTTTAATTTATTTTCTACAATTTGCTAGATGACAAAATATTACTTTCTTGTTTATTTGACATTTTATCAAGAAAGAAGAATTAAAATAAAAAAAAATATATTGCTTTTTCTATACCTACACATGTGTGCATAAAACTAAAAATTTTAGATTTATCAAGTACATATATTTCTATATAGAATTTTTTCATACATTTTGCATAGAATTTTAATAATATTTTATGCACATATTACAATAATGCTACGATATATTTTTTATCATATATATTATTCATCAAACATTTGTGCAAACTTTTTTTATAAATTGTTTCGTACGTTAGAGAGAAAAATTATTTGCCGAATACGATCTCATAATGTAAAATTATTTATTCCTGGTTCCATTCAATTAATTAACGTATTTAATTGCATTTAGCGATGCTTTTTTAAATCTAATTTAGTTAAAAGCGCACGCAAATAAGTGCACACCTTCAGCAAATCGTATCTTGCCACTTTAGCTAGATCTTTCTCTAATGCATTGCCGCATAATTACAAACGTTTGTGATAGTATTAAAAAAAAAATGCACCAGTATCTCATTTCTGATATTAAATCCATATTGAATATTTAAGTCCATATCTTTGATATTAAGTAGGCGTATTATTGAATTTATATTTGATAAGTAGTTTCTTCTTTCTTAGAGCAGAAATCATTTTTCAGTTGTACAACGATACATTATATCGTCGGCGTCCGCGGATTTCTAGACAATCCTATTTGTATGGAACTATTTCCTTAATTGGATTATCGCGACAGCGAAGAGATTACGAAGCAAACGTATTGTTAAGCAACGCTTACGTCTTCGTGTATACCGCGACAATTCGTCTTATTTTTCCTTTGAAAAGTTTCTCGAGATTTATGCAAGTGGCGTTATATAAATATATACGGAATTCACACGATTATTGATTCCCATCGCGACGATCTGTATTTGCCGCATTTGCATTTGCTCACGTGTTTACCGTAGTGTGTTTTCGAAGTACCCATTCTCCAACGCAATTTAAATCTGAATACGTGGCACGCTCACTGCAGAATTATCTCCGCACAGATCAAAATTCGCGAAAATACATGCACATGCGATCTGATTAACATATTAATGCAGTTCAAATGCATACAAATGAAATTACGCTGTTTCAACACCGATCAACCGGCCGCGTCAATTTAAATTTCACGTCGCGGTCGGCTGTATTACCATAGATTGGCAGCTCCACAGAGATATTAAAAAGATTGTACGTTTTCCTCGATAAATATCGCGAATTTACACGAATGCGATGTTTGGAACTGCGAATAAAATTCACAAATTCACGCAATAGTCTCTTTACTATAATTGCGATTTGTTGCCAAATTGCAGCTTCTCTCTTTTCTTGCGCAAGCCAGCTCCCGTAAAATTTAACGCGAGATCTTAGAACAGTAATTGTCGACGTTTTGTACTAATGGTCTAACTCCTGTCTCTTTTTTGCTCGTTTTCTACGCTGCTCGATTCTGTAGCAGAAGGTGACGCCGAAGATCAAACGAAGCAAAAGTTTTCCCAATGAGAGCGAGACGACCGATCACATGGCCGAGCTGGAAGACTTGCTTTCTTCGAGATCAGGTACATTTTCTTCGTTCTATGTATTTAGTAAAAAGTGCAAGTCGAGACAATTCGAATCTGCTGCAACCAGATTGGTAGATTTAAGATATTTATCGCCGTAAAGCGATTATCCTGCCTTATAACTTCGCTCGTACATTTTTTATCGATCGCGCCTGCATCGCGTTCCAAAAGCAAGGCGTATAAATCACGCTCCATTCAATAACGAGTACATTCCGACTACATTCTAGCCGGTTTCATATATTCCTATTGTTCCGGAACGGGGATATGTCGCGCCTTGTTTCGCGAAACATACTATCGTGATTTCTATACGAGCGCTCCTTTCTTCGTCTGACAACGGCGGAATTTCCTTTCGCTCTATGCACGAAGATATATGTATACCTCTCGTCGTGGCAATTTGCCATTACCATTCAAGTCTGATGTACGAAAACCATCAATTTTGATCTCGCGATTAGACTAGACCTCCTCTATAGATAACGTACAAAAGCGCACTGCGCTCTGATATATCGCGAGGTAACATGCGATATCCTTTCACGCCAACTGCTTAAATAGTAAAAATAGATTTCAAAAAAATCATATCTATTTTTCAAAAGTCGAACAAAAATGTCGGTGTGATTCATCGATGCGACTCGTCGATGATAAAAATCGGAAAATTTACTGTGTCAAAAGCGATTAATTGGAATTCATTCAATCTTCGCGTATCTTCGAATCTCAAACGCCTCGATAAGAATCGTGTCAAGCGTTTATCAAAGATCTAGGGCGATCGCGTTCACGAATATGTCTCGCCGTACGCAGGGCTGACCGAAACCTCGACGAACAAACCGGAGATCGACGAGGACGAGGAGGAGGAAGAGGAGGATCACTGGAAGGACGCTTCTCCGCTGACGCCGATCTGCAGTCCGGCACGACGGCCCGCCAAACTCTATCATCGCGACAAACGATCGCCTACCAGATACGTTGATGTCGACAACGACGTCGAGATCATTCACGAATTCTATCCCACCACGTCCAAGACGATGCGCGAGGAGACGAGCATCGTGTCGTACGGCGGCACGATAATCGTGGAGACGACGAGGATACCCAGGCACGCCAAGGACGTGCCGACGAGGGTGGAAAAGGTAGCACCGAAGGTGAAATTAAAGAAGCAATCGTCCCTGGAGTTGGATCGCGTGCCTCCTGTTCAAGAAGAGCCGTCTTCCAGCGCGGAGGAAACGTCCAAGGTTACCGCGACAACGAGATCGGTGCGAGAGGCGGATCAGGAACGCAAGAAGAGTTTAAAGCGTCACAGCAGCGCGGAATCCGAAGGACGAACGTCCACGTCGAGGGAGACGCTGGAGAAGTCGGACACATCGTCGGAGAAGGGCGCCAAGAAGAAGGTCTTCACGGAGAAGGCAGACGGTAAAAAGCGATCGAGGAAATCGAGCAAGAAATCCGTCAAGGCCGAACAGAAGGTGGAGGAAGATTTGTCGAGGCGGAAACACGAAGGCGAGGAGTTTGCGAGGAAAGACGAGGAGACCTACCGACGATCGAGGGAGGAGAGGAAGAGCTTGAAGGAGCAGGAATGCATCGAGAGGGTGACGGAATTCCTGACGAGGCACAGCATTCCGTCTTATTCTGATGTAAATGTCGGCCTCGAAGCCGCGGAACCCTCCGTTCCCGAAGTCGTGGACGAGCAACTGGAGCAACGAGTCAAACGTCCATCGGCTATTAGCAAAGAAGGAGAGACCACAGGCCTCTCAACGACAATCGAAACGTCCGTCGCGTCCACAAAGAGGAGAGAGAGCCTGAAAAGTGTATCTGAGGTAATGGAGAAAACGAAGGATTCTCTGGGAGACTCAAAGCTCGCAAAGGACGCCAAGAGACTCTCGGAGAGCAAGAAGCAACGGCCAACTTTGGAAAGAACCGCGGCGGCCGTTTCAGAAGTTCGGCAACCCGAATCGACGGTTCAAGAACCCGCAAAACGACCGAGCTCGTTGAGGAAAAGGAGAGACTCCTTCTCCAGAGAATCCTCGAGGGAATCGTTGTTGGAGGAGAAAAAGGGTGTCAGGATTCAAGAGGACGTACAGGAGATCTTCTTCGACGATACGAGCGATCAGGTGAGTGGATCGTCGCGTATCCTAAAAGAATTCCATATATTTTGTTTTAAGCCGGTTTAATTTTCATGTGTAATTATCGCGTATCAGGTAACCGATCTGTTGCCGGAGGTCCACCTGGTGACTGCCAGAATCATCTCGGCGGAAGAGGCGTCGGCGCTTCGCTTTGAGGAGGCGGCCACCAGAATCAAGATCCACTCGCCGCCAGAAGTATATCTCGTTCCAGAGACGGTTAAAACAAAACTGACGCGGGCGCCGTCGCCGGAAGTCGTCGACGTCTCAACGTTGCAGCTGCCCGCCTTGGCGAAATCGACGTCGGAGAGTACTTTAGCGGAAGGCAGGCCCAGCTCCGACGAGGATCACAAAGTCTCCGTGAGAAATCTGAAGCCGGAGATCCTTTGGGATCTCTCGAAGGTCTCTGATAACGACGAAGAGGTCGAGGAGACGGGCGAGGACGGTAGAGACGTCAAGGAAAGGCGGCTCAGCAGAACCGGAAGCGAAGGCTCGAAGAGATTAGCTAAGCTTCAGAAACAGGAACAATTTCCTTTCAAAATCGGCAGCCTCGCGCAGCCAGACGAACCGGAACTGACGATCCTGCACGAAGGTCCGACAGAGAAAAGAGGAAGTGTCGGAGACGTTACGAGAAAGATTACAACGGAGAGCACGAAGGAAGATGATGGCATTTTAAGGTAAGACATTCCTTTGCTGCTTTCATAAATCTATCAGACACGTCAGAAAAGGTCACAGGAAACTCTGATATTTCTCTCAAATAGCAAGGAAAGTTCAATCGTTTAATTGTATAAAAGTTGTTTAATTTACTAATTATAAAGAAGATTGTTTTAGATGTAAATAAAGAAAAAAATGATGAACGAACGATTGTGCAGTAGCATAGAAAATTAGTTGATCTTATCGTGTATTGCCAATAATATATCGTCCTTTGTCATCGAGGAGAATATTTTGCATATTGTACGAAAACAAAATTATTTATCTTATAAAATATTCGATTACACCGGGAGGGAGGATTTCGGTCATCGCTCGCGTGGGCGAATGATCGATCGATCCCGCCACACGACGCGTGAAAAGAGGCAAAGGCAAACAAGTTTGTTTGCAGCATCGTAAATGCGGTCTGTCGATCGAATTATAAGTTCGAGCGACGTCGTTACCCGGGGCTTCGAATGTCGATTTGCAAACAATATTATTTACTCCCGTAGTTTGTCGCTCCCGATTAGGGTTGGATTACACGCATGGCCATAGAAACCCCGAAGTGCTCGTACAATTTACTGGAAAACTAGGTCACCGTTAATACGTCGGAATACTTTGCGCCCCGAAAAAATTCCAAGTATAGTCGAGCCACGCTGAAAAATTCATGATGATTACATTACGTCGCGTACACGATGTTAAATGTTGCTTTAATGTTGCTCGTATGTGTGTGGGACAAGGTCCGAAATTACGCGCCAAGTTTATGTTGCGTAAATAAAAAATTGCTATTCATATATATATATATAAATTTTTGCGAGATCTATTGTATATTAATACATCTCGTAACGTGACAGAAATAATGTAGAAGCTCGATTATCCAAACATAAATCTCATATTTATGACAAAACCGTCCAAAATATACAACAGAGAAGACAGAAAAAGAAAACTCGAACCACTTCTAATTTATAATTTATTGACATTAATTGAATTAATTGAACCAAAAAGAATATATTAAGTAAATCTACATCTCACATGAGAATTTCTATTTGCCAATTAATTTATTCATCCGCTTTCTATCTTGTTATGTTTAGAGAACGGGAAAAACAAGCGCTCCTTTTTAATTAGTCAAAAAGCAAAACGTAATCGGAAGCGACTTCCTTTAATTCTTCATCCAGCTTTTCTCCAGAAAACTTTTTCGCTGCCATTTACATTTACGATTTTACAAACTTCTCGCAGGATTGTGGGAGTTACACCCACGCAAGAAAGCACTTACCGTGGAGTGCTATTTTTTTTTATGAAGCGCTCGTATTCACATTGGGATCTCACGCGGCACACGCGAAGTTACGGTCCAAAGTTCGATGTGGTATTTATTTATTTTTTCCTATACGCCTGAAATAGTTCGGTTGTTTTTGCTGTATTTGTTTTTGCTACGCAATCAAGCAGATTTATTCGTTTTATACGCAGCAGATTTTTATCATCATCACACAGCTGCACTATGTGTGCGCGTAATCAATCTTGAAATTAGAAGTTTACGTAATTAAATTAAATTGCATTTATATAATACATGTCCGAAAGAGAGTCAATGGTGTAGTAATATCTACTACCATATATGTTCGAAAGATAAGCATCAGCACCTTTGAATACTTCATGATAGACCAGAAACAGCAAAGTAGAAAGAGACGAACAGAATCGGCCCTGCATTACAGACGAAATCGGACACCGGATGAGAACGTACACTGGTACACTCGATTCCGGGACGCAAAGTAGACGGGGGGAAAAATTCTGAAAGCTTAACCCAGAGTGACAGCGATGTCGAGGGGCGGCGAGGGAGGCGCAGGTCGAACAAAATATCAGGCCGAGCAGTAGAAAAGGGCGCAAAAGAGACCGGCATGGCACAATCGACGAAGTGGAGAGGGATAGCCGGAGTCAGCCAATGTCGAGCGCGAAGATACGTCGCGTAGATATGGGAAAGCCAAAGAGACGCAGTTGGAGAGACTGACTGACGTCGGGACGCTCTCGGAAAAGAGGGACAGAGACGGAGGCTGTGATGTAACAAGCTACGAGAGTAGCGAAAAGAGGTGAATGCAGCGGAACGGAGAGACGGGCGACCTCGGTTCCGAGGCACGGAGGACGGGTGAACGCGATGCATCCGGACAGATAATGCGGACTGCGAAGTAGAAAAAGACGACGGAGCTCAACCCGGCGGGGACAAACACGCGCGCGCACGATGTGGCATCGATGAGGATAAGAAGAGATAAAAGTGTCGTTACAAAAGAGCGACGGGGGGGACGTGGTGGAAATTGTAAAGGAGCAAAGACGGAGCGCGTTGCGCGACAGATAGAGAGGAGAGAGACGCGCGGAATTGCCGGTGGCTGTAGAAAGATAAGGCGTAAGGAAGTCAAAGTGGATGTGGTGGGCGGAGGGGGGAAAGACGGGAACTTCAGCGGTTAAAAAGAGGACGTGAGGTACAAAAGAAGCGGGAATAGCTGGTCGCGCGCGTATGGAGGAGGACGGATAAATGCGACGCGTAAGAAAAATACGGAGAGCCGAGTCGAAGCGTGTAACAAGCGCGAACGGGTATTGCAAGATATACATCAGAAATGAATGAGAGGGACCTCATATGTATGAGCGGAATCGTGTTCGTTATAAACGAGGCCACCGGTTTTCAAATTTTCTGTCGCCTTTCAACAACATTTCGCGAATAAACGAAGCGTATCTTTTTTCAATTAATTCACGTGAATCGTAATAAAGTTTTAATTTCGAGATTAATTACCAAAATGCGTAATATATCGAAAGTTCAAAATTTCAACTGCAAAAAAATACGCGACAATTACCTAAAAACTTTGACCTTAAAACAACTCCACTTTTGACAGAACACTACGTTACGTGACGTCGTGAAATATTGAAGCAACTCCAGCATGGATGTATGAATATGAAATACACGCGAAATACGTAATCGTGTTATTTCTCGAGAATTGACGAACAATTTGCGCTAATTGTATGACATCATTCTCTCTCGCTAGGCAATTAAGTTGTTCTCTACTAAGACGCTTTGATCGCATTCACGGCACTAACCGTTGCTCCACGTCTCAATATTCAGAACGTTATTCTAACGTCATCGATTGCATCATTTCGCCTGCACGTGACAACATTCGTAATACGTAATTGAAGCAGCGTCGTGTATCCGAATCCGAAGTAAATTCGAACTTCGTTATGCATTTTCTTAACGTCAGACTGCGATAAATCCGACCCTGCGAAGCAGAGCAACGTCTGATGGAGGGAGGAAAGACATTAGAGGAAAGGAGAACATATACAAACAACTCGCATGCATATACGTGTATATGCACACGGAATGGGATAACCCGCAAGAGAATATGTTTATTCTTAAGTTTCCTCGTGGTGCTTCTATTAAATATGCACTCATATACATGCATATACATGTTGAATACTGCGTCTGCGTATGTATTATGTACCTATGCACGTGGAGTTTCTGCAAAGGTCGCAAGTTATCACTTTAATTTGGCGAAGGGATAATCTTAATCTTTATAACGTTACTACTACTGCCATTTGAGCAGCGCTGTGCTGTGTTATATTACTTTCATTCGTTACATAATAACCAGTTTCCATCGAATAATTAGTCAGCCCTTGAACAAGAAGCTTTTGATAAAATAATTATGCTTACGTAATGATTCTGTATGAAGATTGAAAATGTATCATTGAATGGGCAGCGAGAGCCGCCATCATTCGCGTCAATAACGCTTACGTCGATTTTACATTACAGAGTCAAGTAATTTTTGCTGACACGTTAAAGAGAAATCAGTTTTTGACAATAATTAAAATTGAGGAAAATTGGGAGTGCTAAAGGTACTAATTGAAATTAAGGTTCTTCAATTTAGCTGACTAAAAATATTTTCGTCGTTCCGCGAAAAGTTACTGTTACCAATCCCGAGAAATTCCGCACCGTTCGACAATGAAGCTCGTCGTTTATCGAAAATTGACTCGGCAGATACGAGCCGTTCGGATTACTCCCCTGACTACATACGCCTACAACACACACATACACATATGCTTAAACACACACGCACATAAACGCGATGCATAACGAAGCGCGCACGTGCATATCCAAGCACGTACCTTACTGCCTACATTTCGGCGCGTGTATACACGTGAATCTCCCACGCTCGCCTTCGTAAGTCAGCAAATCCGTACGTGTTTCCGATATACACGCACACGCCGATTTCGATTTCGCTCAACCTCCGCAATACGAACTTTCAGCTATCTCATTGTCAGTCAGTGTATAGAGCGAACGACCGCGTAGTCGTACGCATTCAACACACATCCATACACTCTCATTTCTCGCGAATATATGCATTATATATGTATATGTTTATGTACCACCTTGTAAGTTTTTCCATACGCGCAGGTGTACATACATATTTTCACGTTTTGCTGCCGTACACATTCATTCCTCTTTCACACAATTAACAGACATATGTAACGTCTGTTACGTGTGTCTGTTAATGCACACGTCCGAAAGATATTTTTAGAAAATCTTGAAGCTTTCTGAATAAATGTTATTTTCTAAGAGACTTCTTTTTGGTATGTGTATGTGGTGTGTGAAGCTGTTTACATACTTTAAATGGACATCGCCTATTTAAATATAAAATGTCATGAGTAACCACATTTTGTAGATTTTATTATATTTTGAAAGATTACAAAAAATGTGCGTCATATGTTACATAAAAAATATATATATTATATATATCATACAAAATATATACATATACATATAATTTTTTATCTATTAACAATAATTGTAAGATTTTCGACAAGTAGACATCAATAATTTCAAAACGTCTTAATATCTCTTGCAAAAAACATATTGTGTTCTGTCTCTTTCTTTTTCTTCCATGTACATAACTTCTATACATATAAAGAGCGATGCACAAGGTGTCTCAGAAAATGTATGACAGTACTTATAAGACGAGATTATTTCATTAAAATAAAATAAAAAATAACTTTTTCTTATCAAAGTTGAAAACTAAATATAATTGATGAATTATTATTTATCATTAAAGATTGAAGAGTTTTAACGAATTAAGCTGCATGTGTGCATAATAAGCTTATAATCTCTTTCAATTAAACATAATATTGATTTATTTAAATTTTGGAGGTTAATAATATATAGTTATCAAAATGCCTCAATTTGAGAAAATTAGATAAAGATGATCTAAAATTATCAAAATTAAGGGAAAATCTTCAGAACTTTTTTAGGTTTAGGCGCGATTTAAAATTGCATTAAGACACAGACTTTTTAGCTCATCGACTTTCAACATAGATTTATTTTGTTCTACTTGCAGAAGAGCTTGAAAGTTTTCAATCCGTTTTTTAACATTCTTTCTGAGTAAAACATAGTTCCGTCTTTGGTTGGGCGATTCAGTTTCAAATGAATTTAGAGAATTCTCTTCTCTTCAAAAAATCGATAAAAAAGATCGCCTTATTGTCGTTACGTAATATCTCCAGAACACTTTGCATACGGGTTACGCACACAAGTCAACCCCGTGCGCACACGTGCACACGTGCTCAATGAGCGGTAGGTACAATGCACGCACCAGCTCATGTACGCACGTACGCAGAATCACTCCCTCACCGGCGCAGAGCGCGCGCACGCACCGAATACTCCGCGAGAGTATTCTACTCTCGCGAGTAGTCGTCCGCGCCTCGCGGCAGTCGGCGTTCGGCGTGCGTCCACGCTCGGCACGTTATCGTCGCGTTTGCGCGACCGTCTTACATTTGTGTGCGTGCACACATTATATGCGTGTTTACGTGTGTATGTCGCTTCGCGGACCATCGTGTACGTGTGCATGCGCTCCGTGACGAGAGTGTTATTTATTAGATCAGAGGAAGCCAGTTTGCAGTGACGCACGGAGTGCCGGTCGTCGGTGTGATACACGACAGTGAACACCTCGACTCGCGCGACGTAAGGAAGCGAAACGTCTCTCGAGGTACGGTGGAATTCTTTTCGCGTCGCGTTCTCCAACGAGATCCCCAAGTGTCCACTCGTACACTCACCCCTTTCTGCTCACGACACATACCCTTGAGAGCGACGATCCTCGAGAAGTGTTTGCGATCTGTCGGACAGACAAGACCGGAAGCGAGCGACAACGTCGTTTGGATAACGGAAGTTGGAGAACGTCGCGTAAGCGCCGTTCTTCGCGCGATAAAACGCGCGAGAAATGTTTGACGTAATTAATCTTAGCACCTTTCGCGCGTCACACATAATATATATATGAAAACGCCACGAGCAGGATTCCTCTCATCTCACGTTTAATTATGAATTCCATAGATGACGTTTATTCAAATTAGAGAATTATCGATACACGATCAGTTACGTAAAGATTCTCCAATCGCTCTTCGTAAAATTCGAGATATATATAGTTTTGCATAAATTAGATATTCTTCGCTGTATCAAGAAATTGATATGGAAGGACGCAACGTAACGAAATGCGTTAGGAAATTTTAAACGAGATTTCACACAAGTTTCCGCAACGTGAGAAATATCAGAGTTCGCTCGAGTTCATGGTTCGCATTTCAGACTTCGCTCTTTTTTGTTAAATATGTATCAAGCAGACGCGTAATACAGCGGCAAAGTCTGAAAATACGATTTCACGTTGATAATGGATACGATAGGAATCGAAGCGCGGTCCCCCGAAGCTCGAGAAAAATCTCCGGGATATTTTCAGTCGAGATATCATAACGTTCGGGAGATTTTCTGCTAAAAGCAAACACAGTGGTAGGTCTGTCACGTTCCGCGCGCGATTTATACTGTTCACGTGTGTACATATCGAAAATGTGCGCACGTACTGCATCGAGAATATCGTTCCAACACACGCAAACAATAAGCCCATCTATATTATCATCCGTTATACAATCCCCTCATTTCAATTGCATGCTACGAGAGACATTTGCGACGAGAGATAGCATGACGTGAAATTTTTATCCTTTTAATTGCATTTTTATTTTACAAAGCGCGTCAAAGGGGATAAAGAAACGGGAAAATATAAAATCCTTCGTGTTCTATTACCAATCGTGTTAATTATGTCAATATTAATCTTGCATTTGTACAAATATTCTCTTATCGAGCCAATTAAAAAAGATAATCATATTATTTATTTCTTATCATAAGCTGTCGTATCAGTATATTCATTTCTGATTAAATCCAATCATATTTTCACCAATAGTATCGCAAAAATGTTTTATATCGCCCGTATGATCACAACGAATATAAATAGCAAAATTATTTTAATTTTATTTTCACATTGTGAAGAGCGATAATTCCAGCGATAAAAATCGTTTTTTATTTATATCGAGTGTCGAGTATTCGACAGTAGCGAATGACCTCGGCAATCGGCCAGTCTTTTTATACCGCTGACTATTGCGCCGGCCGCTAACAAGCGAATCGTTGCAATTAAGAAAGCCGTTGCACGCAATTATCAGACGCCCAAGATTCGTTCACTGTCCGCGACGACTTTGTGTGCCGGCGTTTTTCTTTTGCCACGTATTAAAACGCTCGACACGAAGCCGTCGACTGACCGCGCGATCGCGGGTTTCGCTTCCGTTTTGTGACCTTTGGTTTTCCTGGTTTCTCAAGTGAGTTCCAAGTTCGACGCGAATCCAAGGGATCCATCCGCGTTCCAAAGGACTTCGCGACTCCTCGCGAAGTTGCTGACAGTGCGATTCCAGCGAAGGAAGCGCGTGATTATGAACAGACTCCTTCGAGAGAGAGACGCTCGCCGTTGGAGGAAGCGATTCTTAAGCACGAGGAGGATCTGATCTGCAAGGAGCATTCGCTCGAGTATCAGAGTCAAACGCTCGAGAGCCAATCGGACCATCTGTTTCACGAGGTATTCACTACCTCGGTGGAGGATTTGCTAACAACAGTGCCTGAGAGTTGGACCCGCGAAGTTTACGAGGAAAGTCTCGACGAGGTCGAGCAGAGCTTCAAGGAGACGCAGTACTCGCCTAAGGAGAAGCGTGATGTACAGACGCAGACTGTGCAGGAATCGAAGAGCACGCAGTGCAGCCCCGAACAAAGTGTGACAAGCCCGTGCGAGGAACCGCCCAGGATCAGCCCCTTCCACATCGGCCAGAGGTACTTCCAGAGTCCCAAACGGGAAGTGCAGACGCAGACTCAGGGCGAGAACAAGAGCGTCCAGTGCTCGTTGGACAATCTGGGTGATCTTACGAGAAGCGACGCCACGTTCTCGGATCAGGAGTCGAAGAGCATTCAGTGCATCCCGGAGGACATCTCCGCGAGATCGTCCGACAGGTCGAGGTCCTCATCTCGCGAGGACACCCTGCGCAGCCCGCGACGTGAGGCCGAGGTACAGACCTACCAGGAGTCGAAGGCGATCCAATGCAGCGACGACGAGCTGCTCGAGGCTGATCAAGCGTCGAGTGCCGATCGTCCGGAGCCCGCGCATCAAAGTAGACCAGCCAGCTCGCCCTCGTCGAGCTCGAGTTCGCCACGCAAGTTTCCGACTGTCGTCTTCGTGGAGGCCAAGGGGGACATGACCGTCACGCACAGGGAGCACGATGGCGACGTCACCTGGTCGAAGCATTGGGGTCCCGAGAGATTGGTCGAGATATACAGAGAGCCGAAGGCCAGCCTAGGGCTCAGCATTGTCGGTGGAAAGGTATGATATAGCGTTTAATGTTTAACAGACAATATACTGATCAGAGTATACTGATAGTATATTGTCATTACTTAGAAAAATTAAAGAGAAATATAAATCGATTTTTACAAAACTTAAATTAGACATTAAATAGCGTTTTCAATCATCTTTTTGTTAATATTTTCTAATTACGATATGTCGTATTTCTCTTGATACATTATCTATAATTGCTCTATGAGTATTGATCTAATTTACAACGTGAGTATCGCACGTGCTCGCGAGACTTATTTTTATAAATCCCCGAGATTCGATCGCAAAAGATAGATAATTCTGTGAATTATTAGTACGTTCTCGCGCGTGGTCGACCACAATTTTTCGTATTCCTTTTATTAGTGCGCAACGGATATAGCCGCGAGCAGACGAGAGCTGGCCCCCGTCGATATCGCCCTTGGTGTTTTATAGCTCGCTTTTAAAATCGGGAATGCTACGACGGAGTTATTGAAACATTCGGACAGAGTTGAAGTCGAAGTAGGTCGGGCCAGATGGCCACTAGTAAACGGACGTCTTAATGGATCTATCTCGCGCCGGATGATCTGTAACTTAATAATTCGGTCCGATAATTAATTTTGGATTTTAACAAGTAATAAACTGTCACGTGCACGCATTTATGACGGGCTTCAGGCGTGAGTGGGTTTAATAGATTTGACCCCGCGATCCCGCGAATTAATTCCTCATACGCGACGCGGGTTAAATGCTTTTTATTGATCGACATCGAGCGGTGCGGATCGGGAATGCTAGTTTGACGAATAGAATTTAATCAATTAATTCTTTATCAGATATGGGCTGCATGTGCATCGGTGAAGTGCATTAATGCGCAGTCAGATAGTTTCTCGACGTTAAACTGGCAAGAAGGCGTAATAGGATCATCGGCTTTAGTTTAAACCAATCCGTGGTTGTCTTAAAAGCTCTTCAAAATTATGTTTTACACAAATTATCGGAATACTGCGCATTCGGGTAACATATAACTCCGAATCCAATTAAACTATATAATTATTTGCTACCGCCAGTTACAAGGAGATAATTGATTTTGGGAAGGATTATAATCCACCGATACCTAAATAATGTAGCGATCGCGCAAAATAGAATTCGCCACTAATTAAATAGGGATACGTTTGTTTCTCTACTCGTGAACAGGGAAGAGAAACACACAATCGATTATTCGATACACAGACTGAATTGTGGTGTTAAATAATTGCTTTAATTCGATTAGCGCACGACGATGCGGCAACAAACCAATGGGAGATTAATGAGAATAAATGACCGGGGGAGAATCAAAGCGGGGAGGTTCGGAAATCACGGGGTTGGAATCTGTCTCAAATGACCAGTGCCTGGCGACATAACCCGGGAGTTAACAGAGTTGGGGACAGAGTCGTGGAGCGACGCTGATTAAATCTAACTGTGATTAAACTGTGAACTGTCAGCGGCTGAATCGACTAATCACGACTCTGTTGATCTTGCCGGTTAACGGGACTTAAACGAGCGGGCGTTAAACGACGATTCTTGTTTCAGGTCGATCTGCATAACGGCGGACCCAGCAAAACGCAGAACATTTCTGGGATATTCATAAAGAATGTCCTGCCGAACAGTCCGGCTGGTAGAACCGGTGGTCTCAAGGTAATGCGGTTTCCTCGAAACGATCCTCTTTACCGTCTACCG
This sequence comes from Temnothorax curvispinosus, assembly GCF_003070985.1. Classification (NCBI taxonomy): domain Eukaryota; kingdom Metazoa; phylum Arthropoda; class Insecta; order Hymenoptera; family Formicidae; genus Temnothorax; species Temnothorax curvispinosus. The sequence continues at coordinate 1,358,245 of NW_020216106.1, read as the reverse complement.
CGGAAATTGTATTACTTTATTCAAGTAGTCCCTAGGTTGCAAAAATATAAAAACTTTAATAAAGTTGGGAAGATAACTACGCGGTTTTTGCCTCAGTAAAGATTTTATCTCGGCAAAAATTCACATTTGTACGAATGTGCACGCGTTTCAGTTTAAACGGCACGGACAGCACTAGACGCGTTTCGGTCTATAAATTTTGTTTCCTAAAAATAAATTTATAAAATTTACTTTAATTTCGTGATTTTGATGCTACTGCCACATTTATCGTTTTCAGCTTGTGAATTTTGATTTAAGCAGCATTATGGATGTGTAAAAATTTAATCTACAATCGTCACGATGTATCTCGACTATGCATGGAATTGATTCGTTCTTTCGCGTACGCGCGTGCTTTCAGATTGGAGATAGAATAATTGAGGTGGACGGCGTCGACTTGCGGCACAGTACGCACGAGCGGGCAGTGGAAGTTATACAAGCCGCCGGAAATCCTGTCAGCCTCCTCGTCCAGTCCTTGGTGAATTTGGTAAGATCTTGATCCCGATCAGAAATATTGATGTTTCCGCTTTACCCGTTTTCTCGAGCTTGAGTTTATCGGCCAGCTTTAATGTTGTTACAAAAGTTTCTTGAACGCTGCTTCTCTTATCGTCCAAAGAGGACTTTCATCTTCCACCGATGTCCTCGATCTTTTCCATTACATTTGACAATTATGCGAGATGTAAGAGAGAAAGAGAGAGAGAGAATCTGACGATCTGGGAGAATATTAAGTTTCTTTTTCATGCGAATATCGCTATCTTCGTAAGAAAACTAATCATGGCCAGCGAAAATAAATATTCCTTTTGAAACGCGCTTCCTGTCCGCAAGTCTGTGTTATATTCCTATTGGAAGTACCTAAGCTTTATCCTGGCTCATGAAAAAGTATCTACATTCCTGAGGGGAATAAATTCATGACGCGCAGCTAAACCCTTTACAGCCGCTTAAATTTACGACGTTGCTTTACTTCAGTAATTCTCGTACACGTTGTTTTATAGTCTGTAACTTTTCACGATGTGCCCTTTTTTTACATTAAGCAATTTTTGCAAGAAATAATTTAAAATATAGATAACGTGCCAAGAGAAATAGGATTAATATTTTCAATCAAAGCTTATTGAGATGAGATGATATTAAAGCCTGATTCTCACTATCGGTCAAGTCCGGTCAAGGTCAGATCACGGTCCGGTCAAAGATCGTTGCCATATTAAATTCAACGCGTTTTCGAGTTTGCATTCACACTGCAGGTCACGGTCGACCGTCGCTCGGTAGTGTGAATGCAAACTCGAAAAAGCATTGAATTTAATGACAACGATCTTTGACTGGACCGTGATCGGACCGTGACTGGACCGTGACTTGACCGATAGTGAGAATCGACAAAGATATCACGTCAACTTTTACTTGTCGGATTACCTTGCAGTCAAATCTCTTGAAAATTACTGGGACGTTATTAATGTCCTTTTAATTAAATATCCGCTTAATATTAATTAATTTCGAATACATAAATTTAAAATTTCATAATCTACTTTCTATCTTACTGTCTCCGGTTCGCAATTATTACTTCTGACATTTCGCAATGTAATCTAAGGATTATTCCGCTCGCATTTAACGACAATCTACGCGCAAACGGAAAGTCAGATTTCACTTCGACCCTTCGGTAAGAGGGTCGCCATTATAAATCCACGCACCGCTGAGCTAACTCGATTTACAAGGCACGAAAGTTTCATCTTGCAATTAACTCGTGCCCGACGATCGATTTCGCTAACCGGACGTTAACGCCGTCATCGTAGTTCCACGCAGGGTTCGAAATTGAACTCCGTAATGTCGTTGAATGGCAGCAGCCCTAGGCGTTCCGCCGTTTAACGTCGCTCGCCTGCCTCCAAAGCATCGCCAATAGACACATTACGCGAAATTGGATGCGGGAGCGGCGCGACGCTGTGTGACGGTACTTGCGAAATGCAGTGATACCCAAGTAGACACACTCACGGAGCGTAACGCAAACAATCCTACCGCCCGGCGACATTTATTATCCTGCTGTACCATCGCGAGTTTTATCCGAGGTTTATCGTGAATGTTTATGTCCTCGAGCGCGAGATGCACCGGTTCGAGCTCTCTTGCGCCTTTTTTATATTGGTATCCTAAGATCGGATATGCACGTTCGAAATGACGCTGGCACCGATGTAAATTTAACATTGACGTCTCGGATTGTTGACGTGGACGCGCGCTCCTCCTCTACGCCCCGCTAACGTCTACGTAAATGTAGATTTCGCCCTCGCAGCGGCAGACGATAAATTCGAAGAGCGATGCGAGCGCAGTATCTCGAACGAGCTCGTATTCTCGACGGTAAAAATGTACAACGATCTGTCGCGACTCTGACACGACCTTCGCGTCTAGCGCGGTCCGAGCTCTAGGGACGGCTAAAAATTAACATTGAGCATCGACATGCATGTTGTTCAATAGCGTATTTATATTGGCGAAGCCTAATATAACTTCCTCCGCGCGATCATCGTCGATCATCGTCGTGTTATTTTTGGCTTCACCGAAGAGCACGAACTATTTTTTGATGCCTCGAAATTAGCTTGAAACGAACGTTGGGGAGAGACAAGTCAACTTCACTACCTGGTTTGTACGTTATCAAGTGCCGCTTCACCGTAGGTGTCCCTGTGATAACACCTGTTTGCCGCAGTCGCGACGGTTAGTGAAACGCACGGTTCGCGATTGGTGGTATCTGAAAACGACATCGACTTTTCCCGAAATTTCAATCAGCCGTGCGCTCGATCGATACTCTCGGAACCGCCGATGCGGGAAGAATGGCGATGCCGAGATACATACGCGATCGCGAATGAATTGGAGGACGGAGAGAGAAAGCAAGAAGGAGAAGAAGAGAAGGAGCGGTGAAGGCGCGAAAGAATAGGATGGAGAGAAGATAGGAGGAAAGAGCGAGAGAGATAAATAGAGAGGAAGAAAGAGAGAACATGAGAACCATTATTGGCGAACAGCTCTTGTTGCAGATGATGCACCTGGGTCGATCTTCCCAATAAATCTTTACAATGAGGGGCAGCGAGGGGAAGCAGGAAGAGAGAAAGAAAGAGAGAGAGAAAGAGAGACACGACGATGATGATATGTAAAGTCAGGACAAACGCGGAGAACAAGGGATGGGACGCTGGTATTGTAAAGACCTTAGCTAATGTCCGTGATCCACCGACTATATTAAAAGATGCAAGTTCCTCATCAATTAACTTGAATTAATTAA